>NW_026734322.1:300000-600000 GCF_949786415.1 Peromyscus eremicus | reverse complement strand
AATACGAAGGCTTGAGATGTGAGGATAAATGTTTAAATAAATGATTTTTTGGTTTGAGAAAGCAGTTTAAGATATAAAAATTTAAAGGCTTAAGCATGTCATGAGGGTTTAGATATATGATATTTTGAGTCTAAATAAATAGTTTGAGCTATAAAAACATAAAACTTTAAAGTTTAACTTTAAAGTTTAAATAAATTATGAGATTTAAATAAAATTTATATAGGATATAAGATATAAATTTTTAGATATAAAAATAAAAAAATGTTTTAAAAAATATGTAAAATGCAAGTTATTAAAATATGTAAAAGCAAGGTATAAAGGTCTGAGGATAAAAAGGCTTAAATAATGATTTAAAAAAATGACTTGAGATATATAAAAAAATGAAACATGTTTCAAATTTCTTTGTCTTGCTATTCTGCTGTTACATTGAGACTCCAATGGGTCATAGTTGTAAAAATGTCTGTCTACTCTACAGGTATGAATGAAAAATGTGGCCACATGTATGTTTGGTTTTGAATGTCTGAGTTTGCATGTCCTTTGTGTTAAAGAATACAAGTTAATACTAGTCATCTGGCTATTCAGATACTAGTTTAAGGCATAAACTGTTCTATTTAAATAAAAAAAAACTGAAAGGTATATTTGACTAATATATCTATAGGAGAACAAATTGGCCTGATTATTGTTACCAAACTTAGAGATATTTCCAAGATTAGGCCTAGATTTGTTTGGCTCAGATACATTTAATAGATAATGGTCCTCAAACCTGTCAAAGATCTGATGAATATGGCATTTACATTATTTGATAAAAAGCTTACTATAGCAAATAGAGACTCCAAGCTCCCCAGCTCCTAGCAATGACTCCCAAGGTCTCCAGAGAAGATATGGAACAACAACAAGAAGATGCCACCTGAATTGCGGACAACACCGACCACTGGGCAAGACGCTCTGACTCAACACCTGCTGCCATGGATCCAGCATAGAAGAATGGACAAATGAGTCACTGACAAGATAAGGTCAGTCTTTCTCTTCCACAGGGAGAATTTCACATTATGGGCCCAGCAGCCAAGACTGATGCTGTCCTGACACCTGTCCTGCCAACACTATGAAGACTATAGGAGCCTGGGATGATGGCAGTCTGGGTAATGGATAGTCTCTGCTGTTTTTAAATAGATTTAAAAGTCTGCACTCAGGTAGAGTTTATCCTTCTCAGATCTTTGATGACATTGATGACTGGGCTAGCAATACCTTTGTCAGCTTAGTAATTGATTGATCAATGGATTAATTAATTAAAGAGAATAAAGCTAATAAGGAGGAGAATAAAGCTGGAAAATGGAAGGTTGAGAGACATTGCCAGCTGCCACGATGACAAACAGCATGTGAAGATGCTGGTAACCCACGAGCCACGTGGCAGGTTATAGGTTTATAGAAATGGATTAATTTAAGCTATAAGAACAGTTAACAAGAAGCCTGCCACAGCCATAAAGTTTGTAACCAATGTAAGTCTCTGTGTGGACTTGGTCGGGTCTGAGCAGCTGGGAGACTAGCAGGTGAGAGAGATTTGTCCTGACTGTGGGCCAGGCAGGAAAACTCTAGCTACAAGTCTCTTTAAAAAAGATAAAAAGGCCGGGCGGTGGTGGCGCACGCCTTTAATTCCAGCACTTGGGAGGCAGAGCCAGGCGGATCTCTGTGAGTTTGAGGCCAGCCTGGTCTCCAAAGCGAGTTCCAGGAAAGGCGCAAAGCTACACAGAGAAACCCTGTGTTGAAAAACCAAAAAAAAAAAAAGATAAACAGGTTCTAAATACAGACTTACAGATGCTTTTCATTGGGCCAAAGAAATTTCAGTCCAATCTATACTTGGCTCTTTAGATAAAAAAGACACTATGGATTTCAGGGCAAACTGATAATACTACAATTACTAAGACTATGGGTCTAAAAGTTCCAAATAAGTTCATTAGTTTTAACTCCTGTTCCTAGTTTGTATCTGTCTCAACAGGTTTCTACTTGGCTGACAGATACATCCAAGCATCATTTGCTGGTGACAACCTACTGCAAATGACTGTGAGCCCTGAACTTGCTGAAAGCTGATATGGACCAATTCAGCCGATACGCATACCATCTCTTCAGCTGGTCAATAAAACGTTCCCTCTTGTCTTTGACTAACATTCTGGCTTTCCATGGTCCTGACAACAATGTCCCAATGTCAGCAGGAAGTAATTACAGAAGAGAAAACATCGCCCTTGTCCCCCCTCCCCCCCCCCTCCGGAATGTAAGATCAAAAGGGAATTTCTTGTCATAGGGAACCTGAGATAAAGTTTCAAGTTCCTTGAGGATAAGAAACTGTCAGCCATCACAAGGCTTTTGGCCCTTGTGCTTCTGCTAATTGCTGTTGGCTCTTATATCACTGGTGTCTTAACTAAATGAAGATTCCTGTCTGGGAACCACTAAACTGAGGATGCTAGAATTCCAATATCTACTTCTGAACCCATGACACACTTAACAATGGCAAAAACTGAATAAGGAAAAGCTCATTTTGCCATTGATAATGAAAAAACTCTTATGTTCTGGTCCAATTAGTCTCTGATATGATCTACTACCCTGATGATAAAGTCTTTTACCAAAAGCAACATCTCCATGATTGGAGAAGATACACAACTCAAGAGGAGAATGAACAGACCAAGCAGATGCCATAACAGGCTGCTCAGTCTTCTCTCAGAGATCAGGCCTCAATTTCAGTTTCCTGAGACTTGAGCAAGCAGTTTCTGGGAGGGCCATGAACAATAGACTGCTCAAAGTTCAGCCAGATGTTTACTGTCTGGGGCCCCTCACCAACTTAGAGTTATGTGCAGTATGTGCTTGGCCAGCCAGCCCCCATGGTGGCTCAAGGACAAAGCCTGGGACTTGTGCTGGACTACCCCAAAAGTAATAAATCATAACCACCAACCAGTAAATTCAAAGGTTACGTACCCTCACCCAATTAAAAGAGAACAGATATAAAAATAAAGCAATCCGAGTTGCACCAGTGCAAAACTCCCCCAAACCCCTGAAGGGCTTGTGGATTTTGCCTTTAAAAAGCTAGCCACACAAAGAAAAATCAAGTTCCTCCTGGCCTCACAGTTACTATGAGTGAGTCCTTTGGATCAAGCTTCCCTGCCCGCAGCTTATAAACAAATAGAAATAAACCATGCTATTGCATTCTGTACCTAAGGTCTGTGGTGGAATCTCTGGGGTCACAATCTGGGCATAACAAAACGACTGTGGTATCTGCCCCTGTATCCAAGATACCCTGAAACTTCTTTCCCTCTATAGTAAGGGTGAGAGTAGGGTGATCCTGAGTAACAGGCTGGACCCAGTAGGCGTCCGAGGAGCCCAATCCAGCTGACCCCTGAGGGCTGTTTGTAATTGAGGGATTATCACAGACAGAGGAAGGTAGAGGAACTAGCTGTGCCAAGCGCGTACCTTGAGGAATTGTGACCATGCCGTTTTCAGCAGTGGCCAAAATCTTAATTTCACCTGAGAAATCACTATCTATTATGCCAGGGTAGACCTGGACCCCTCGGAGGGCCACAGAAGCACGGCCAAGGAAAAGCATGCAAACATTAGGAGATAAGGGCCCTGTCACCCCTGTAGGGATGACCTGAGCCCCTTCAAGGGAGTTTAATACTGTTTCAGCGGCGGCACACAAGTCCAATCCGGCACTGCCTGGAGTTGCTCTCCGGAAGGAGGAGAATGGAACTGGGGCAGGAGAATTTGTTGTGGCTGGGGAGGCAGGAGGTGAGTGGACCTCAAGGTCCCAGGGTGCGCTCTTGGAGGCATTGTGGCCAGGGGCTGGCCCCTTTGGAAGTTTCCCAGCACCCACAGAAGAAGGGGCTGACCGAGATAATTGATTTTTGACCTGCATTCTGTAGCCCAATGACGGCCCTTGTTGCAGCGAGGGCCGAGAGTGGAAGGCAGGGGCCTCATAGAGGAGGCCTCCTGAGCAGGCTGGGCTAAGGGTGCGAGGCTGTTATCTTTCTGAGGACATTCCCTAGTGAAATGTCCGGGTTGTTTACAGAAGTAACAGGTGCAGGCTCCAGGATGTTGTGAAGCCCTGAGGGCATCAACTATAGCTAATCCCATGGCATGGGTGGCGCCAACACCTGAACAGAGTCTCACATATTCAGAGAGGTCTGTTCTGTTTTTATGAGGGCAGAGGACTTCCTGGCAGGCTGGGTTTGCATTTTCAAATGCCAAGTGTTTAACAAAGGACTTTCGTGTTCGTTTGGCCCCAAAAGTCTCTCAGTTGCATCATTTAAGCAAGAAACAAATTCACTAAAAAGTTCATCAGGGCCCTGACAAATCTTTGCTAATGAGGTGGTAGCCGAACCCTTTTGGGGCAGGCGTTTATACGCCCGGACTTCTGCGTTTTGAATCTGGGCCAGGAGGCCAGGAGGGAAATTTGCCTGTGCTGCGTTTGTATCATAAAAGGGGTTGCCGAGGATTTTCTTTAGTGTCCAAGTTTTTGAGCACACCTGTTCAATATTTTTTTGAGCATATTCTTGACAATTTTCTGTAAATTCTATTTTCCAGCGGATAAAATCACCCCCAGAAAGAGCCTCACGGGCAAGAAAATATCAGTCATTAGGGGTCAACCAATGTTCACGCTGGTTTTCCACCAAGGCTAATGTAAAAGGAGCCATAGGATCATACTGAGCACAGGTGGATTTCAGGTTTTCAACAAGGCAGAAATTTAAATTGTGATAAGTCTGTCCTGGCAGGGGCATCCTCTGGTGACAGCTTCTCCTCCTCCTCCACCTCCCCCACCTCCCCCTCCTCATTTTGATCTTCCAAACACCCTGAGGGGCCACTCAGGGCGGCAGCCTTGAATGAGTCCCCAGAGATCTGGCTTCTGGTAACAGGAAATGCCAGGACAGGCTGAGGCTTACTCATTGATATACTAGATTTTTGAGATGGTTTTAGCGGACCAGGAGCCACCACTTCAAGGGCAAGATCTTTAAATTCTTTTTCAAGAGTTTTCAATTCCCTTAAAAGCTCAACATGTTCCCTACAAGCCTGGAGGGCCCCTTCGCAGTGAGCTGTGATCTGGCACAGGGGGAGCCAACCCATCAAGAATGGGCCCGCAAAAATGGGAAGACAGAGAAACATAGGCAGGGGGCATTGCAGAAGGGGGAACTGCCAGAGATTTTTGAGGTTTTTAAAAAAGGGCCCAAGGACTCTTGTGTTAAGGGAAGATTTTTGCAGGGGGTCAGTCTGGATTATGTTAACGGGGCACCCATTTCTCTAGGGAAGCCTCCTTGGTGGGTTCTAGAGGGGAGATAGAGGTCAAATTAACAGAGGGATGAGGATGGGCAGGAGCGGACTTCTGGGGATTGTTAGGATTAAAAGTCGTGAGCATCCCCTCTTCCATAGAGCTCAGGCCGTGAACCGAGGGACAGACTGAAGGCAGACCAGAAAGTGCTGGGGGGGGGTTGTCTTGGGTCAGGTAGAGGGGGAGCAAAAGGCTTCTTTGAAGATTTTTTCTCCTATATTAATAAGCTTTTGTATGTCAGGGGAATATTTATAGACCCTGAGAATGTCATTAATAATCAACAAAGGCTTTAAGATCTTTTTTCTTTACCCTAGTTCCTTGTATCTTGAGGGGCTCATTTAGGCCAGAAAGAAATAAAACTTGTGACAAAATTGCCTGTCCCATGGCTCATCACTTTCTTACCTGCGTCGTCTCTGCAATCCCGTCCTGAACCGGGTGATTTCAGGGGGATCCAACAACTTCACTAAGGCATTGATCTTCCTCCGGGAGATGACGATCCAAATCCTCAGGAGGTGGTTTCATCCATGTGGGGTGCCAGTTGCCCCACCTGCAGGGCTTCAATGGGTTCTCGACCACCCTAAGGACGGAATGATAGGGACAGGAGATACAAAGGAAATACACCAAGTCTAGATTCTGATCAAGGTGCCACTTTATTTTTCTCCAAGAGGGTTTATATAGTTCCTGCAGGGTGGGGGGAGCAAGAAGCTGTTATTTGCATAAGGTGGGGCAAGCTAACAGGATGTTTGTATAGGATGTTTACAGGGTGAAAGGGTCAAGGGCTCTGCCTCAATGTCCTGTGGCTAGGCAACCTGACTATAAGATGATCTAGTTGCCTGTCCTAGAGATTCTGACCTTGTCCCAGACATTGTCAGGACCTTGGAAGGTTAGAATGTTAGTCAAAGGTAAGGAGGCAATTTAGAAACTTCTGGTTCATTGACCAGTTGAAGAAACAGCCTTTGCATCAGTTGGATTAGTTTATATCAGCTTTCATGAAGTTCAGGGCTCATAGTCACATGGAGCAGGTTGTCATTAACAACTGATGCTTGGATGGGTCTGTCAGCAAAGTGCGAACCTGTGCAGACAGATATAAACTAGGAACAAAAACAAAAATTTATGACCTTATTTGGAACTTTTAGACCCATATAATGCAAGCCTTTATGTCATCAGACTTTTATATTTCTCAGACCTTTTTCAGGACCATCCAACCTGTCAAACAATACCTGAATAGGGGAGTGTTGATTAAGAAAAGACAGAAAAAACAGAGACATACAAGAAACACAGAGACATAGGATAGATTTGGGAGGACTATGATTGAATACTGTTGTATCCAGTTTATTCTACCCAGTGCTCATATACAGCTGAGCAATAGACAAGAGAGTATCTGCAAAGCATACTACATTGTTACAGACTTCTTTATATGAAGATTCTTTGGGTTCAAGGAGCAGTTAAGCCACTTCTCTGCAGCACAGATCTTAAAAGGTCTTATTAATAAAAAACCACAAGCTAGATATTGGGGTAAAAGCTGGAAGATTAGAGAGGTAGAGAGCAAGCTACTACATCTTAGCCCTATGAAATCCTGTGCCAAAAGAGAGAGTTAGCTCCTCTATGCACCCTGCCTTATTACTTCCTCTCTTCAGAACCTCTCAACATAGTTACTGAATCTCAGTATGCAGAAAAAGTGATCCTACGTATTGAAACTGCAGAATTTATCCCTGATGAGTCAAAATTAAATTTGTTATTTATTCATTTACAAGACATAATCAGAAACAGGAAGTATCCCCTACATATAACTCACATCCAATACCATCTGAGTCTGTCAGGCCCTTTAGCACAAGAAAATGAGGAGATTGATCAACTATTGATAAAAAATGTACAGGAGGCCTCAGAGTTTCATAAAAAAAATCATGTCAATAGTGAGGTTTTAAAAAAGGATTTTTTCATAACCTGGAAACAAGCTAAGGAAATTATATGAAAATATCCTACTTGTTCATTTTACAATCAGACTCCACTACCCAAAGGATGTAACCGAAAGGGCACTCAGAGGAATGAAATCTGGTAGATGGATGCATTTCATTTTGTAGAATTTGGAAAATTGAAACATGTGCACCACACCATTGATACCTACTCAGGATTTCCATGAGCAACTGCTCTGAGTTTCAAAAAACTTGATTCTGTAATCCAGAAATTGCTAGAAATTTTGGCCATCATGGGTACACCTATATATGTTAAACCTAACAATATCTAGCCTATGTCTCTGGTAAAATGAAACAGTTTTTTGCTTATTACAATATAAAACATATTACAGGTATACCACACAATGCTACAGGAGAAACAGTCAGAGAAACATCAAATTGAACTCTAAAGGGTATGCTAAATAAACAAAAAGGAGCAACAAAATCTCCCAGAAATAGATTACATAATGCTTTAATAACTTTGTATTTTCTCAATGATAATGAGAAAGGAACAATAGCTGCGGAAAGACAGTGGATAATAGAAGAAAAAAAAACCTACAGAGTTAAATCAGCCTGAATATTTTAAGGATGTGCTGACCTATGAACCAATAGCTGAGGAGCCCCCAACGAATGAGGCCCTCTGGATAAGTGAGACAGTCGATTAGCTTGAACTATTTAGGAGGCCCCCAGGTAGTGGGACCAAAATCTGTCCTTAGTGCATGAGCTGGTTTTTTTGGAGGCCAGAGCCTATGCTTGGACTCTTCGCTCAGCCTTGGTGAAGGGAGGAGGGGACTGGACCTGCCTCCACTGAATCTACCAGGCTGAGCTGAATCCCCAGGGGAGTCCTTGCACTGGAGCAGATGGAAATGGGGGGTGGATTGGGGGGAGAGCGAGGGGGGGACCGGTAGTAAGGAGGACAGGGGAATACATGGCTGATACGTAAAATTAAATTAATTATAAAATTAAAGAAAATGAAGTGCTTCTTCCATCAAAGTGCTAAAAAAAAAAAATCTGTTTTTGCAAGCTTTGCTGACTCTGATGTCTCCCTCAGCATGTAACAGGATCCTCTAAATTCTGATTTTTTTTCCAGTGGAAAAACTTTTACAACTCCCAAACATATTCTGTTACAGCAGTTTATTTAAAAATTTTTCTCCCATTTAAATTGGGGCGGTTCACTTCCATTCAAACAAACAAATGTTCCAAATAAGAATAGCACGACAGAGAAGAAAATATTAATAGCTGGACTCAATACATACTACATGAGTTATAGTAAGTCACCAAAATCGTTTATGTGCTTTTATTAAAATACAACAATGGGCACAGGTGGCATTTATTTGTTATTAGATTAGCCAGATAAGGATTAGAATTCTGAGATTAGAACAGGCAAACACCACTCTATATTTAGGATCAAACATGTTGATTTCTACCTTCCCTCTCCATCTTCTTTACTTTTAGCATCTGATAGTGGCTAATCAATAAAGAATAGCTAGCTGGTGAGTCTTTCCAAATGGCAAAGGACAGGAGCCACGCACAATATTTGGTAATGGTTATGAAAAGAAGTGTAATATTTTTTTCAACCAAGTGAAGTGATTCTCTGCTCTAAAGTATCATTTTCAGCATTTTTGCAAGTTTAATATCTGATTCCTTTGTTCCCAGAAAGAGATGTTCTCCAGAAATAGATGTGCAGCTTAGGTCATATAAATGCTAGCTTGTAACTCCACACACAAAAAAGAAACATGAGAAAATACAAAGTCCCACTTATGAAGGAAGTGATTTTGTAAGTCATGCCTTGTGACAGCACCCATCTCCATGGTGTATCCCAACCCATCTTTCTCTAGGTAGAAGAAACTGACATGCAGAGAGACTAAACTGCCAAAGACATAACCAAGGATTTCCTGGGTGTGCCTGCTGTCCTGCCCTTGTTTTGCACTCTGTTCCTCAGACCTGCATTCTAAAGCTTTACCTGTGGCTATTTCAGACCTTATTCTCCTTGGATAACCTTTCATTTAGCTCAAAAGGGCCTGTTTCATTTCCTAGGAGGAGAAGGACAAAAATCAAAGTGACTTTCCACATCTGATAAGGTCTATTTACTTTCAAAGGAAGAAATTTGTCAAAGATCCGTTTACAGAAACCTTGTTGAAGAGGCACAGAAGTTAGAGTGATACAGACAAGTTTTTAGAGGGATCTATGCACATCAGCCCTGGAGTGAATCTCCAACATAAGGTAACTAGTGGACACATTGCCAGTCATTACTTACATCCCCACTTACCTGGAATTTATGGTGCTACATTGCTCTCAGCTTTAAGGAGCCTCTTCTGACCTTCAAGGAAGGACATAGCATAAGACTGAAATTCATTGTCAAGGCAGTGAATTCAGACCCAGTTCCCCATATCTGAAAATTCCAATGGTCAGGAAATTCAAGGAAAAATACATTCATTGAAGTGAAGCTTGTATATAAACCATTAGAAGAATTTAGCATGGTACTTGTTATGGCAAGACAATTTCTGGGGACACTTATTGACAGGGTGAAGTGGTTTGTGAGTCTTTGGGTGTCTCTGGGTCTTTGTAAAACTTTGACAGGGAAACACAGGTTGGGTTCAGGAGGAAGTAGAATCTCTTCTTCTGAGATAGATAAGGTGCTGTTGAGCATTTCATGAAACACACATCTCACTGACTTGTGAAAACCCCTCTGTCATATAGTGCTTTCTTAATATCTTTATTGCACTGAATTATCAGGCACAGCAACTTAGAATGGGAAAAATTGATCATAGCCCACAATTCCAGGTAATAGTTCCATTTTTGGAAAATCAGGATAGGAACTCAGCTAATCATATTACATCCACAGCCAAGAGCAGAGATAAACAAATGTACTCATGCTACCTGTTTTCTTATGCTTATGCTCTAGCTTCTTCATACTTACACAGCAGAGGTTGCAGACAATGAAATGATTCTGCCCATTTTAGGGAGTCTTATCTCAATTAACAATTAATAAAATCCCACAGAGACAAGTTCAAAGAAAAATCTCATCTATATAATTCCTCATTGAGGGTCCTCTTCCCAGGTGACTAGTTTGATTCAGTCTGATAATAAAAAATAAGAATCACACTGCCCCACCATCACTGCCAGGATTTGAGGAGATTTCTGCCTGCATTCAGGAATGTGGTCCTCAACCTGTGTGGGTCACCACCCCATTGGGGGTCGCATATCAGATATACTGCACATCAAATATTTGAATTACAATTCATAACAGTAGCAAAATTAGGCCTGGAGAGATGGCTCAGAGGTTAAAAGCACTGCTTGCTCTTCCAAAGATCCTGAGTTCAATTCCCAGCAACCACATGGTGGCTCACAACCATCTGTAATGAGATCTGGTGCCCTCTTCTGGCCTGCAGGGATATGTGCATACAGAATACTGTATACATAATAAATAAATAAAACTTTTTAAAAAAAGTAGCAAAATTAAAGTTAAGAAACAATGAAAGAGTTATGTTTAGGGCTCACCATAATGCGAGGAACTACTGTTTATGCTATTTAAAGATTTAAAGGGTCAAAGAATTGGAAAACAAATAACCATTGATCTAGAGTGTCCAGTGGAACCCAAGTGTCGGTGTTGCTAACTATGAAGGTGCTTGCAGAGGATTTTCCTCAATATCCTTTGCTCTAAGGGAAACTCATGTTCTGTGTGGAAGACTCCAGCTATCTGGCCATCTTTACTACCCAGTAATAGCAGACCACTTTGAGCTACTGAACAGAGAGTACAACACCCACTACACACATGCTGATGACACAGATTTTAGTCACACTGGGCTCCATGACCATATCACGCTTCTATGAGTGCTTGTTCCTAGACTATATCAGCCTCTTCCTCTAGCATAACTCTGCCTAGCTGTTTCCTGTAGACTCTTTACAAGGAAGTTGTTTAACAAGTGTCCTTCTCAGTCAGCATCAAGTCTATAATGTCTGGTGGCTAAGGAGATAAGGAGATGTAGGTATTTTTTTTTATTTTACATCTTTTTTTGTATTTTTTTTTCATTTTTCATTATTCAGAAATTTCCTCTTTACCCCACATACTGTCCACAGAGCCCCCTTCCTCCCACTACCCACCCCCATCCCTCTCTCCCAAGCCACTGCACATCCCCACATCCCCCAAATCGAGGTCTCCCATGGGCAGTCAACAGAGTCCAGAACACTGAGCCTAGGCAGATCCAACCCCCTCCACACTAAACCAAGTCTGTTCAAGGTGTCACACCACAGGCACTGGGTTCCAGAAGCCTACCCATTGACCATGGATAGATCCCTATTCCCTGTCTGGGTGCCTCCCAAACAGTTCAAGCCAAACAATCATCTTCTGTATCCAGAAGACCTAGTCCAGTTTCACAGGGGCTCCACAGCCACCAGTCCACAGTTCATGGCTTTCCACTAGTGTGGCCAGTCACCTCAGTTGCAGGTACTTATGATGAACTTTAGCATATATAAATTTCTATGATATTATTACCTTGTGTATATAAAATTTCAGTAAGAGATAAAGATTCAGTTCTACACAGGGAAAGAACTGAAGGATGTTCAATCAATCAGGGAGAGATCTCTGGCTTTGGATGAAGGGGATGCTGAAGGGCTTCTCTTGTATCCCAGCAGAGGCTCCTGCAAAGGACAACTTGACATCTAGTGTAAGGAAAGCTCTCAGCAATCTCAGTTCCCATGACATCTGCAGCTCTTCCCTAGACATTCTAATGTATCCTGGAGAGCCCTGGCATCCTCTGTGATGTCACTATGTTGTGGCAACACCCACTGTCCTTGGGAAGTTTATTCAGTGCCTTCACCATTTACTGATGAACATGATGGCATACTGAAGAGTCTAATTCAGAAAGAGAATGGAGAGGTTAGAGAAACCAGAGAGTGACTGAAGAAAGCTGACATTCAGCATCAATGTAAAACGTCAAGAAAGAAATGGTCAAGAGAATCATGTAATGAGTTCTGTGCAAGAAAAGGGAATCTTCCTGGAGGAAGTGGGCTTGTGCTGAATCTTCCAGTAATGGGGAACAGAAAGCTGGAGTCTCTGGGAACCAACAGAACTCCCTTGCTTCTCATTCCTCTTGAAATTCAAGGATTCCAGGATATTAATTGTTCTGGCTCAGAAGTCGGGAACTGGTAAGGCCAATGCTTTATGCTGGGAACTCTTGGCTTTCATTCCTTTGGTAGATAGGCATTGATGTGTGAACATGACTCCGACATTAAAGCGGGAGGGATTAATGAGGTGTGCCCATTTCAAGGCAGGACATCACTCTACTTCAACCACAGTGGCTAACTTTAGTTAAATCCCAGCTGCTCTGTGTTCCTCAGTTGTCAGTGAGGAGACTTGTTGAGTTTGGTGACCATGTTCTGCCCTTATATGTCTTCTCCATCAATAGTTATATGGTTAGAGTGACCTGTCAAGATATTTGGGGAACCTCTAAATGACTGGGGTGATTGTGAACTATGGCAATTTTTTCCTGACTTGTAAACCCACAGGCTTGTGGACTCTGTAGCCAAGTTAAATTCTGAGTCTTCAGCTGTGAATGAGCCTGAAGAGGCTATCTCCTTGGTTACTTGGAGCATGTGCTATGAGGGCAGAGAAAACCAGATAGCTGGGATAACCACTTCCCTTCAAATAGAGGAGACAGCTGAGTTCCCCAGAGGGGGCATCTGAAGCACAAGACAAAATAATTTACGGTGTCACCGAGTCACTGGTAAACAAGCTTTCTCAAACATTTGATTAGGACTCAGGGTGGTCTGTCCATTTTCTTTGCCTAGTGATACTGCAAGATCATTTATGTTCATCTACCCACAAGGAGCACCAGAGAGCCACCATCCCACCAAACCTTCCTCACCAAGATGCAGGTGAAGCAGAAGGTGCAGAGTGACCACTCAGCTACAGGAAATGACCATTGAAAGAAAGTTAACAGTGAGATCACCTGATCTTTATCACAGAAGAGAGCATGAAGAATAGGTATTCATTCTTTCAAATGCTGTGGTTTCAATCTCAGGTCCACTCTGTCATCATTACTTCATTTTATATAAGGTCTGTGTTTCTGGTAGGCTGCATCTTCAGGGTATGCCTTCAGGGTATGCCAAAATCATGTCTATAAACTCCTCCCAAAGGCAGATCCTCAAATGTGTACAGGAATGATATGAGGACAAAGACTCTTCTGCTTCCTCTAAAAAGAAACAAAAACAGAGCCTGTGGCATGAGTCATAGTACTCATGGACTGAGGCAGTAGTATGAATTCCCAACATGACTTTGAAGAGATTCTATCAAGTGCTGTCTAGTGTAAGATGTTAGTTGCTGTGAGTTTGAGTTAATATTTTTGTTACTTGCTTTAAAAGGCCTTTTACGTTTGATTCTCCAAGCATCAGTTGGAGAGGCCTGGTCACACATCTAAATGTGTCCATACAGGGACTCAGACTGTTCCCTGTTCCTTTTGTTCCCCTCTGAGAGGACACGCCTGCATGCATTTGTTCAGCATCCAGTTGATGGAGTTCTCCCACTCTCACTCAGTCTCTCTTTCTCTGTCTCTCTAAGTATCTCTTTTTCTGTCTCTCTGTCTCTCACATACATGTGTATATGTTGTGTATTTTTCTATGTGTTTGTGCATGTATCTCCCTCTAGTCCCTGTAGTCAGGGATCTGTGGTTGGGCATGTGCAGTTCCCTATCTCACAGTTCCCAGGTGATACCTTGGTGAAAATTGGGAGTACCACTTTGGGTATTATAGTTCAGCCAGTGTACTTACTTTGGTGACACATAGATATTTCCTTGGAAGTGTTTATTAATCTGTCATGATGTTGCATCCCATCCTCAAAACTGTTCACGATGTTATTTTGGTTTCCATTGTGACAGGTCCCATCATAGACAATTTGTTTTTGAAGACAGGAGAAACACCTTCACAGACTCCGGAGGGTACACACCTGTGGAGTAGACACCAGGAAAATTCTTAGACTTCTATTTCAGCAAGCCTCCTGAGAGAGCTCATGCAACTCCACCTCCCATCATCTAAACAGCCTGCCTTTACTGACATAGGGTCAGCACAGGTGTAAGTAAAAATGTTTTCAAATCTGTGGGTTTGGTCCTGGGTTTTGCTACCAACAATATAAGTAAATTTGTTTCAACAACTCTGGGGAAAGGTGTCCTGACTACCTGGGGAGTCAGGCAACACCTTGATGTGCTTAGCACAGCTCTGATGGCTGAAATTGCTAGGAGACAGTTCAGCCCTGGATGGTGAGATATCCTGCACACCTCAAGCTGCTCACAACAGCTCTGCCCTGAGGGTGTCCCAGAGACCTGGAGCTGTTGTGCACAGCTCTTACAGCTGGAACTGCAAAGAAGCAGCCTGACCCTGGAAGGAACAAATTTATGACTTCTTTGGAAATTCAGGCCTGGAACTAATGGAGGATGATCTCCCTGAAGGATACAACAATCCTGCTCTTCTGGAGAGCTGCTACAGCTGAGCTTTGCTCAGTCCCATCTTAAGGGGGCTTCCTTGCTGAGCTCTGCTTCTCTTGCCTATGCTGTGGCTTTCTTTTGCTTCACTCTGCAAAAAGGGAAAAACCCCTGCAGAAATGTAGCAATGTACTCTGGCTCTGGAGAAAAGTGTTACTTTTTAGCTCTTTATGGCTCTGTCCACTGAGGGACGTCTCAGCAAAGATCTTCTGTTCAGCTCCTCCTTGCTCTGCTCTTTCAGCTTCCTCTTGCTCTGTCCAAGGGGGACATCTCAACAAGGATCTTCTCTATGCCAGTGAATGAAGATCATCACACCCAAAATTCTTTTGAGAAAGATATTTATTTGAGAATGAGGAGTCTAGGTGAGTAGCTGCCTCTACCAGGGTGGACAGAACAGCCTTTTTTTTTAATACTGACAAGACAGGGCGGTTTACACTGGATGTTTTGGGGGTGCAGTCAACCTCGGGTTGACTTGGGGCCCAGGGTTCTTCTGTTCTGCTCTGTGATTGGTTGATTTCACAAGGCAGTTGGCCAGGGGCAGAGATGGCTCTGATTTGAATAAGCCAAACTGTGTTTCCTTCTGCCCTGATCTGAGTCTTTCCTCCCTAGTTCTGGGCTCCAGGATCAAGATGAGTTTCTTTAGCCAGCCCCTTGTCCCTACAATAGCAAGTTTAATAAATACCAGAAGTTCCCATTACTTAGGAGACAGGATGAGGCATCCCATGACATCCAGTAGTGTAGAACACACCCTGAATTCCTGTGATACTTAAGGACTATGTTCATGGAGTTTATTACCTCTAGGTCCAGGAACTACTACCAGGCAAACCCTTTCTATGAAAAGCTCAAGATGGGGCATGAGCAGGTCATGTCACACACTCAGAGCTTAAAGAATGAGAACATCAAGATCTCAGAGAAATTAAATGGTCTGGCCGAGGAGTCAGTCTTCCATTGTTAAGTGCCTGTCTTTCAGGGGACCACAACATTGTGCAATGGCCATCTCTGGCTTTCCTTGCTGCTGTACTGCAGAGTCTGAAGCTCTGGCTCCAGCCTTTCTGCCTCTTAGCAAGCTTCCTTAGCAAGTAGTGCTTTGTCTTATGCTTCTCATTCTCAGCATTGCCAATAGTGAAAGAGACTGTTAGCTACTCACAACACCATATTGTCATACTTAATAGCCTCCAGAACTACTATTTTTAACCTTCCTAATGGCATGACCATTGATGTACAATTCCTCATGTTTTGACATTTCACCATAAAATTATTTTTCTTGCTATGTCATAACTGTAATCACTACTGTTATCAATCCTAATGTAAATATCTGTTATGCAGAGTATCTGAGATGCCTCCCCCTTGAAAGAGTAATTCCATCACCAAATGAGTCATGACACTTAGAAGTCCAGTTTGCGACACGAGATGGATATCATGTATGGTTTTGTGCAGGGGTCTATTGCAATAGGACTGCTACAGCACTTGTGTCTGCTACCCTCACTCAGACAGGATTTGTCCTCTGCTTGCTGATGTTTCCCCATTTCCATGGTCAGAGAAGGGCAAATGGGGAATCTGTTTTCTTACTATAGGTTCTTGGATTCTTTTGTTGTAGGAGTTTTCAGAAATAGTATGATTCTTTCGGGAATTCCCTTTTCTCTACCATTGGCCAAGAGGAAAATGTCAGAGACCCCCAGACACAGAAAGAGCAGGTAAGAACAAGCAGCTGGGTCAAGGTTAGGTCCAGCACCATTTCCTCCTGTAACATTAGCCTGTTTAACATTCAACCCACTTGTGTTTAATTCATCGCTTTACTCATACACATTCTCCCCACACACACATTCAACCCCATCACCACTTTCATGACAGGCAACTGTTTATTTTTTTGTTCATGCACCAGTAGTTCTGGGAAGTGAGTCTTCTGTGAGAATCATTTGGCAATCAATCCCTGCTTCTCTGCCTGAAGCTAAAATCCAATGATGGAGATGGATGTCACACATCACACACCTTCATGCCATTATGAGGAGAGAGTGCTATGAACAGCCTTGAGGGAGTAAGTTCAAAGTCCAGCACCATTTGCTTTTTGCACATTTGCTTTCCAGGTTTTATATATGATCACAGTGGGGATAGCAGCTTGCAAGTAGGAGAGCCCCCTGTAAAGGTCAAGTGAGTCATTCTCTTTGTCACCTCATTGGGTGGCATGTGGCCTTCTTCCTCCCATTATCTGCATGCCAAGGTGGTCTCTTCACTTTGACAAGCTGTTGGTTCTACAACATAGCACTCATGGTGCTATGATTTTAATGGTGATATCTTTTGAGGAATTGTTTCTTTGACATTGTTCTTAAAATGCAATTCACCAACCTGAAATTGAGATTTATGTTTTTGTGAGAATTTAATAATACTCAATGCCCTTTAAGTAGTACTTATTTACACTGTTGCTTTTGTTTAAAATTTCCAGGGCACAATATAATTTCTTCACAGCCATATTTTTATCAGTTTGCACAAGAAAATTACCGTTCATGTCTTCTAGAATTTTGAAAATGTTCTTCTGTACCTGGAGAATTGTTCTCCAGCTCCCACCGCCAAGTCCCGCCAGTCCCGGAGTGTACTTATAAAATAAACACACAGACTCTTTTAAGCCTACGTACATTTTACACACATTGTAAACTATTCCATCTGAATCAGTCTTATTGTGAACTTCTTGCTTTAAACTGCAACATTCTAAGCCTGAAATGGCGCTGTGGCTGCTGGCTCCGCCCACTTTAGCTTCCCAACATGGTGGTGGTCCGTTTTCTGCCAGCTCTGGGAGCTGTAACTCTCAGAAATAGTGAGTCTACACTTTTATCAAAGTAGTGTGTAGCCTAGAAACCTCTTTTTTTAAAATATATATACTAGTAAAGACTACATCTACAGCGTAATGTGCTGCTGGCAGAAGCCTTATTTCCGCCATACTGCCGGTCAGACACGCAGGCCAGGAACCCGCCAGTAGTTCAAACCTGCATTTTGGGGCGTCTACCTGCCCATATGAGACATGAAGCAGGAACCTGGTTTTGGCTCTGTTTAGAATTGGTTAATAGCTGGGCTGTGGTGGCGCACGCCTTTAATCCCATCACTTGGGATGCAGAGCCAGGCGAATCTCTGTGAGTTCGAGGCCAGCCTGGGCTACCAAGTGAGTTCCAGGAGAGGCGCAAAGCTACACAGAAAAACCCTGTCTTGAAAAACCAAAAAAAAAAAAAAAAGAATTGGTTATTAAATATTCTCAGGTTTAAGGTGCAAACTCGAGCAATTGGGTGCCATTTGTAGCTGGAGAATTTTTCTCCAGCTCCCACCGCCAAGTCCCGCCAGTCCCAGAGTGCACTTATAAAATAAACACACAGACTCTTACATTATTTAAACTGCTTGGCCATTAGCTCAGGCCTATCATTGTCTAGCTCTCACTCTTATATTTAGCCCATTTCTATTAATCTTTACTTTGCCACGTAGAGGTAAACTGAATAGAATGTTCACATCTGTCAATTCTGTACCCTTTGAAAGGGGTATCACCTCACAAGAAAAATGCCAATTAACAAACATATACAGACAAGTAAACAAAACAACAGTACAGAGTACACATGAGAGAAATTGTATGAACTAATTACAAAGAAGAAATAAGATAGACAAGCTATTGGCTAACGACTTTAATCCCAACACTTCAAAGTCAGATGCAGGTATATCTGCCTCTGAGTTGAATGCCAGAATAGTCTATGTAATCAGGTCCAAGACAGATAGAACCTAGATGAGCAATTGTCCTTGTGGTAAGATGGAAGAGTAACAGTGGGTATATGCACAAAAGTGGTATAACTGGATCTTGAGGTAGATTGACTTCCAATTATCTGAGGATATCATATTGATTTCCACAGTGCCTGTATAAATTTGAACCTGTGACAGCAATAAATTTCCTTGCTCCATATCCTTTCCAACATTAGCTGTCACTTGTGTTATTGATCTTAGCCATTCTTACAGGTGTAAGACAAAAGCTCAAAGTAGTTTCAATATGCATTTGCCTCATGGCTAAGAATATTGACCATTTTTTCAAGTGTTTCTCAGCCACTTTAGATTCTTCTACTGAGAATTCTATTTAGAGGTATACCCCATTATAATTGCATTATTTGGTTTGTTGTTTAGTTTCTAGAGTTCTTTGTTATCTTTTGTGAGAAAACCCAGAAGCACATAGACAAACATGTTGTACTCACTGATACATGAAAATTAGCTGTTAAGTAAAGTACACTCACAATAAACATAGTTAATCACAGTACAATCCACAGATGCATAGAGGCTAAGTAAGAAGAGCAGCTCTAGGGTATATACATGAATCTCACTGGGAGAAGTATATAGAATAGATTTGTGGGTACACTGGAGGCATTTGTAGATGGGAACAGGATTGGTCAGGTGAGTAAGGAAGGGACAGAGGAGAAGACAGGGAAAGATAACTGGATTAGGGGAGATTTTAGCAGGAGACATGGACACAGTGCAGTGCAAACTTCATGGAACCTAATAGGGTGACCCTAGTGAGGAGTCCTAGTTATCAAGAATTCAGAGGCTGGCTGGGTAGTGATAGCACATACCTTTAATCCCTGTACTCAAAAGGCAGAGGCAGGCAGATCTCTGTGAGTTTGAGGCCAGCTTTCTCTAAAAAGTGAGTTCTAGGACAGGCTCCAAAAGCTACACAGAGAAAAAATAAACAAACATACAAAAAGAATACAGAGGCTGAACCAACCATCTTCTGTAAACACACAACACTCCCAGTGGTAGGATTGGGACACCAAGTTAGACACAAAACACTCAGCTAACACTTGTCTTGCCTGAAAGATACGCTGGAGCAATCGTGGCTCAGAGTGTTTAACAAAGAAATGACTAGTGTAAATTGTTGCCCAAGCTATGAAAGGAAGCTCATGCCTTACAAAGTCTAGGTGGATAGGAACTGCAATAGGATGGTCCAGAAAACTAGGAAAGGACCAAGTACAACTGACCAAGGAAAATACAATGAGATGATATATAACTATATTCTGTTATAATCAAAGATTTGTGTCTAGCCTAATTGTCATCAGAGAGGCTTCTTTTAGGAGATGATGGGAGCACATGCAGAGATCCCTGCCCAAACATGAGGATGAGCTCTAAAAGTCCTGTGGAAGGAGGGAATGAATATTGTAGGATACAGAAGTGTTGTGGAAAGAAGGAAATCTTGACCCATAGAATCAACAAAGCAGGGTACATAGGGGTTCAGAGAAATTGAAGAGGCAATCATAAAGCCTGTATGGTTCTGTGCCAGGTCATCTGCATACATTCTATAGTTGTTTACCTTGGTGTGTTTGTGGGACTTATAACTGTAGGAGTCCTGGTGTCTGCTCTTTTGCTTGCTTTTGGGACCCCTTTCCTCCTATTGGGTTACCTTGTCCAGCCTTGATATGAGGGTTTGTTGCTAGCCTTATTGCACCTTGTTATTGTGTGTTTGGTTGATATCCCTGGAAAGCCTACTATTTTCTGAAGGAAAACAGAGTAGCAGTGGATTTGGAGGAATGAGGATTTCAGGGTGGTGACTAGAAGGAGTGGAGAAAGGGGAAGGAAGCTGCAAGTTAGGATGTATTGTATGAGAGAAGAATAAATACCAAGAGAAAAAGAAAAAGGGAAATGCATTTAATCTTAGTACAATGATCCCCATTGTCTGTAAGAGCCCCAAACAGCTCAAATGTCCAGTTTCTTTTGACACTCAAAATAATTTCTTGCCTGTCACATCTTGTACAAATCAAGAGACAAGGATTTCCAACAAATAATGCCACAGTATATATTCCCATTCAGGAAAAAAAAGGAATGTGACTGTGTTCCTGGACCCAACACAAGCAGACATCCCTGGCTCATGTGCATATCACACCAGCCAGAAGATTAGGTATCCAGGCCACCAGCCCATGAAACTTCCACCATCCCCACATACCCACAGACACAATCCTCCACCAAACATACAGCTGCCACACCCAAATCCATAGCCCCACTCCAAATTGGATGGATATCCTCTGCTCAAAGGCAAGCCACACCAGCCAGAAGAACAGGTAGACTACCTGAGGTGGAGATTCCCTGTTGGAACAGAGGCAATGCCAGCCACCAGAAATCCATGTAACCTGCTCACCTTTGGACATCCTGAAGTCTTTCAATACTCCCCTAACAATATCCTCAATCCCACTTCTCTCTTCATCTCTGTGTTGTTGCCTCAAAATTGGGTTGAATCCTTTCTCTAACAAAGGACACACAATCTTCCAGATGTCTATGCAGGCCACCTGCCCATAGAACTCCCCTACTTTCTCAATGCCCCCTCAACCCTATCCCAAAATTTCCTCTTCTGCTCAGTTTGGTCATCCTGAAACTTGGGCAGATACTCTCTGCTGGAACAAAGGTAACACTGCAAGATTTCAAGGCCACAACTTGGGATGAGAACCCCTGTTCAATCATAGACCACAAAGAAGAGAAGAACAAAGAACAAATAGAAACCAAGGAATAAAAAACCCATCCAAAAAAGACAAACTGAGAAATCAGCACCCAGAGCCACAATCACCTCAAATCCAGATACCTGGACACCAGAATAAGAACATAATCAACAACAGCTGGAGCAATATTTCACTACCAGATTCCTGATATCCTACTACAGCAAGCCCTGGATATTCCATCACAGGTGAAGGACAATTAAGACAAACTTTATAAGGAGTTTTTAAGGAGGAAATGAATGAATATGTTTAAAGAAAGCAGAGAAAGGATAAATTTAATATTGGAAAAAATTAACAAATCCCTTAAAGAAAACCAAAGACAAACAAACAGTTGATGGTAATGAATGATCTCTTCAAAAACTGATAATGGAAATAGAAGCAATTAAAAAATGCAAACTGAAGAAATTCTATAAATGAAAATCTAGGTATGCAAGCAGGAACTACAGAGGCAAGCTTCACCAAAGGAATACAAGACATAGAATAGAGAATTATAGGCTTTAAAATTATGACAGAAAATATGGCTATATTGATGAACGAAAATGTTAAATTGAAAGATTTCCTGAAACATAAGATCCAGGAAATCTGCAACACTATTAAAAGACCTAACCTAAGAATAATAGGAATAGAAGGAGAAAAATCTCAGGTCAAATCCCAGAAAGGATTTTCAAAAAAAATTCTTAAATAAAAGAACATAAGTGAACATAGCCCAGATAATCTACTAAGCAGAGCTCACAGGGGCTCACAGGGGCTCACAGAGACTGAAACAGCATTTACTACCTACATGGGTCCACACCAGTTCCTCTACATATATGTTACCCTTGTATAGCTTGGTGTTTTTGTGCAACTCCTCACAGTAGGTGTGGGTGGTGTGTCTCTGACATCTTTGCCTGCTCTTGAAATCCTTTAACTCCTACTAGCTTGTTTCATCCAGCTTTGATAGGAGGGTTCCTGCCTAGTCTTTTTGTCACTTGTTATGCAGGGATTGATTGATAACCCTGGAATATCTGCTCTATTCTGAAGGGAAAAGGAGGAGTGGATCCGGTGAAAAAGGAAGAAGTAGAGAGGATGCAGAGGAGTAGAGGGAGGGAAAACTGCAGTTGGGGAGTATTGAATGACAAAAGAATAAAAAAAAATAAAAAATAAAGATTGAAATGTGGACACAGTGTGATAAAACAACAAATCCTGTAGCTCTGTTTCAGACAGATGTGGCTTCATTCTCAAAGGGCTTAGATAGTTCTGTCCATGAAATGTTTCTTACATGTCTCTGGTTTGCTACTTCTACTCCTTTTGGTATTGAAAAAAGAAGAGACAGAGACAGAGAGGCAGAGAGACACAGAGAAGAGAGAGAAACACAGAAAAAGAGAGGAGCTCCCAAAAAACTCACTGAACTGAAACTTACAATGTCCCCAAAATTGTAACAAGGCTCTGTATTAATTAAGTGTAGCACTCCCTCACAAAATAACACTTTCCCAAAGTCCATACTTTCTACCAATATCTGTGTTAAATACATTTTAAAAGGTCTCTTTTTTTCCAAGACTGGACACATGAAGCAGAAACTGGTGAATCTCTTCAAGTTCCAGGCCTAGCCTATCTACTACTTAGTGAGTTCAAGGCAAGACAGGGTTAGAATGTCAGACCATGTCTCAAAACACACGCGTTCAAAAATTTTTACTCAATAAACTTCAGGGCTGTTAAAAAGGTTTGACAAATAAAGTACTCACCTTGCAACTATTCCTTTACTTCTGTCTTATAAAAACAGTTGCCACAATGCATGCTTCTAATCCAGTAATTTTAAGGCAAGATAAAAGGTAGACAGAAGAAATCTTGCAAGGTTATTTACATGTGATAGTAAACTAAGGACCCTGTCTCAAACATGCTAAAGGGAAAAGACCAACAAGCAAAATGTTCTCTATTATAACTAAACCACAAAACACATGAATACCTATCCCCATATAAATTAGGACACAGATAAAAACAGTCATAAGCAAATAAATAACAAAATTACAATTGGATGATGTGGCACATGACTTTTATTCCAATACTTGGGCAGCAGAGGTAGGCAGAGTTATGGGAGTTTGGTGCCAATCTCAACTATATTCTGAGGTCATGGACAGCTAGAGATACATGCAGAAACCCTGTCTCAAAATAAAATTTCAATTCTGATTTGTATTGTCTCATCCTGAAATCATTTTCCAAAATGAATTGAAATGTCCCATTTTAGCCTCTGCAGAGGTCTCATGGCTCAGGACAATATCTCTTAAAATCCTTTCAGGTGTCAGCCACTGGTCCCTGTCAAATCATTCTCAGAAATAAATATAGCTTAGTATGGTAGCAGAGCCAAACAGTTCTCCTTGAATTCAAGACATTTTGGTCTGTGAAGGGAATATGATAGTAAGACATTCCTCAATAAACACAGACACAGACACACACACACATACACACACACACACACACACACACACAAATATAGTTGAATATATTTTGCTTTCTTATTTGTGACAAGGTCTCATTAGAAAGCTCCAACTAGAATAATCCTCACACTGTACAGTTTAATGGATAATATCTATTGAATATTTTTAAACAAATCCCAGAAAACATTTCATTCTATACCATTGGCCCATTATTCAAAGAATGACAGTTTTCTGAACAGGAGGGATCATTCAAACAATGGTCTTTATATTTCCTTAAACTTCAGAAGATCTGTAAGTGGGAGAAAATTTATACTGTTTACATTCCTAGGTTGCTTCCCCTCCATCCAATCATTCTATGAAATTAATATCCATCTTTCCTTGAACTTCTTCTAATTTAGAAACATTTTAAGTAATTTATTTGTAAATTGAGGTATTTCCAGATTTTGTTTTAATGCTAAGACTCCAACTGTGGAAGCTGAAACAATACCTATAAAAGTAAATATTCCAGCTACCAGTAACCCAATGAATTCTTAAGAATATCTTTCTAAAATAGCTGGAAATTTTTCAAGTATTGTATTGAAATTTTTGGAATATCCCTCTATTTTTAATTTTACTAGAATCAAAATAGAAGGAGATTGTTGATAAACAATTTTACTATTATTTAGTAGGCTATCAACACTTTGAGTTAAATACCTATTGTTATATGCAAGGTGAAATAAAGAATGACTATAGTGGATTACTAGGATTTATGTTAATAAAACATGAAGAGAAATCACATAAGCCTATAGATAATTTGATTCTATCAAAAAAGAAAAATTAGCAGTGTTTCTCAAAAGTATTTCCTCCCTAAAGACTAATGAATCAAGTACTGCCTAAGTTAGGGTTTCTATTGTTGTGAAGAGACACCATGACCATGGCAACTCTTACAAAGGAAAAATATTTAATTGGCATGGCTTACATTTTTAGAGGTTTAGTCCATTATCATCATGGTGAACATAGCAGCATGTAGGCAGACAATGTGCTGAAAAAGGAGCTGGGCATTTACACCATGACCTACAGGTAATCTGGGAGACTGGACATAGTTTAAACATATATGAGATCTCAAAGCCTACCTCCACAGTGACACACTTCCTCCAATAAAGCCGCACCTTCTATAGTGCTAACCCCTATGAGCTTATGGAGGAAAATTTCATCCAGACTACCAAAGGTACTAAATATTAAAGTTCACAAAGTAATAAATTTTAGCCACCAACCAGTAAATTCAAAGGTTACATATCCTCACCCAATTAAAAGAGAACGGAGATAAAAATAAACCATTCCAAGTTGCACCCGTTCAAAACTCCCCCAACCCCCCTGAAGGGCTTGTGGATTTTGCCTTTAAAAAGCTAGCCACACAAAGAAAAAGCAAGTTCCTCCTGGCCTCACGACTACAAGTGAGTGCTTTGGATCGAGTTCCCTGCCCACAGCTTGTAAATAAACAGAAATAAAGCATGCTATTGCATTCTGTACCTAAGGTCTGTGGTGAAGTCTTTGGGGTCTCAATCTGTGCACAACATTTGGTGAATTGGCTGGGAAACCCCAGAGACCCCACCAGGACCCTCAAGTGTCCAGAGGTTTATTGTCATCTACCAGTAAGAGCGCTCTCTGTCTTGTCTGTGTCTGTCATGTTACTTTTGTTTTGTACCAGTCCATCGATTTGTACTTTGCAGGCTCGATTTGTACTTTGCAGGCTCTCACTGGGACAGACGTGTCCAGACAGTGATCCTGGGAGGGAAAGAGAGACGTCTCATTCCCTGATTTGGGCAAGAGACCTCTTGGTCTCGAGCCATTTGAGGCTATCTCATAGGTGACCATTTGGTTTAGGAGCATCTTTGGGTATCTTCCCCCACGGTGGGAGGAAGTGCCACTTTGTATTTTGTCCTGGGAATTTGTCAGAGCCATTTTGTGGGGTTTTTTTGAATATTTTGTTGTGATCATTGTTACTGTACTCTCTCCTTCTCTTCCAAGAAAAAAAGGTGCATGTCTGACAGGGATGTGGAAGCCCCTGATGTCTGTTTGATCAAGGACAGAGATCCTCTAGTCTGGATTGCTTTTGGTGTGATTGAGCCTGGAGGGTTACCCTCCCCCCACCCCCCGCAGAGCACATCAGGCTGTCATTGTTCTTGGAGCTTTGTTGTTTGTCTCCTTGGGGCAAAGTTTTTTTTTTGTGTGTGTGCCCTTGGTCTTTTGTGTAATATGTTTACTGTTCTCATTGTTGTCTTGACTGTGACGGATGCTATGGGACAGTTCCCTTCTTCTCCACTAGACCTTTGCCTAGCCCACTGAAAGGATGTGCAAGCCACAATAGAGGGAACTGGGTCCCCCACCCCCACTCTCTGACTGAACTGAGATAAACAGGTAGCTCCTGCCAGGTGGGGCTTGCATACTGCAAGAGGGGCTCACTAGCTGTGAATGAGGCCATCATCTCAGTGCTGATGTACGCGTACTTGGATTGTCTGTGTAAATGTTATTTGTTTCTGTCTACTAACCTCACTTATTTTCCTAGAGGAAGAGGAGGAGAGAGAGGCATAGCAAAGGCCACTTCTCTCCCTCTGTAGCTCTCTTGCTATCAGGACTGCAGCCAGCTGGCTGCTCTCAGGAGGGTGGGCGTGCGTGCTCTCGGTACAGGCGGGCAAAGATGGGAGCTTTGGACAGGGCAATGGGGACTGCCTGCAACTGACAAAAACTGTGTGAACATTGAGCAGAGAATCTGACTTTAGTCAGAGGAGTTAACAAAAACTTTTTTTTTTCAGGAACACTGGCAGCCAAGGACAGGCTCTATGCCCACTGCTCCCCCTCCCTTCCTTTACTGTGATAACTTCAAGGTCTCTTCTGCCGGCCAGCCGCTTCTCTTGTTAACCCTTCTCTGTCCTGGTATTGCTTGAAAAGAAATGTTAAATTACCAGTTCAAGATACTGGGAAAATTATGCTTTTGTTTCCACAGGAAAAATAAAAATTTACATGGGTTTTGGTCATTTGAGTTCAGTGGGTTACAAATACTTGTCATCATTTAAGAAAATTGGTTTTAAATTATTGTTGGTTAAGATAAAAAAAGTTTTAAAATATAATGTTTTTATGAAAATACAAAAGCTTGAGATATGAGGATAAATGTTTAAATAAATGATTTTTTGGTTTGAGAAAGCAGTTTAAGATATAAAAATTTAAAGGCTTAAGCATGTCATGAGGGTTTAAATATATGATATTTTGGGTCTAAATAAATAGTTTGAGATATAAAAACATAAAACTTTAAAGTTTAACTTTAAAGTTTAAATAAATTATGAGATTTAAATAAAATTTATATAGGATATAAGATATAAAGGTTTTAGATATAAAAATAAAAAAATGTTTTAAAAAATATGTAAAATGCAAGTTATTAAAATACGTAAAAGCAAGGTATAAAGGTCTGAGGATAAAAAGGCTTAAATAATGATTTAAAAAAATGACTTGAGATATATAAAAAAATGAAACATGTTTCAGATTTCTTTGTCTTGCTATTCTGCTGTTACATTGAGACTCCAAAGGGTCATAGTTGTAAAAATGTCTGTCTACTCTACCGGTATGAATGAAAAATGTGGCCACATGTATGTTTGGTTTTGAATGTCTGAGTTTGCATGTCCTTTGTGTTAAGGAATACAAGTTAATACTAGTCATCTGGCTATTCAGATACTAGTTTAAAGCATAAACTGTTCTATTTAAATAAAAAAACTGAAAGGTAAGCCGGGCGGTGGTGGCGCACGCCTTTAATCCCAGCACTCGGGAGGCAGAGCCAGGCAGATCTCTGTGAGTTCGAGGCCGGCCTGGGCTACCAAGTGAGTTCCAGGAGAGGCGCAAAGCTACACAGAGAAACCCTGTCTCGAAAAACCAAAAAAAAAAAAGAAAAAAAAAAAACTGAAAGGTATATTTGACTATTATATCTATAGGAGAACAAATTGGCCTGATTATTGTTACCAAACTTAGAGATATTTCCAAGATTAGGCCTAGATTTGTTTGGCTCAGATACTTTTAATAGATAATGGTCCTCAAACCTGTCAAAGATCTGATGAATATGGCATTTACATTATTTGATAAAAAGCTTACTATAGCAAATAGAGACTCCAAGCTCCCCAGTTCCTAGCAATGACTCCCAAGGTCTCCAAAGAAGATATGGAACAACAACAAGAAGATGCCACCTGAATTGCGGACAACACCGACCACTGGGCAAGACGCTCTGACTCAACACCTGCTGCCAAGGGATCCGGCATAGAAGAATGGACAAATGAGACACTGAGCATGGAGGGCCCATCGCAGTGAGCTGAGATCTGGGACAGGGGGGGGCCAACCCATCAAGAATGGGCCCACAAAAATGGGAAGACAGAGAAACATAGGCAGGGGGCATTGCGGAAAGGGGAACTGCCGGAGATTTTTGAGGTAGTAAAAAAGGGCCCAAGGACTCCTGTGTTAAGGGGAGATTTTTGCAGGGGTCAGTCTGGATTATGGTAACGTGGCACCCATTTCTCTAGGGAATCCTCATTTGTGGGTTCTAGAGGGGAGATAGAGGTCAAATTAACAGAGGGATGAGGATGGCCAGGAGCGGACTTCTGGGGATTGTTAGGATTAAAAGTCGTGAGCATCCCCTCTTCCATTAAGCTCATGTCATAAACCGAGGGACAGACTGAAGGCAGACCAGAAAGTGCTGGGGGGGGGTTTGTCTTAGGGCAGGTAGAGGGGGAGCAAAAGGCTTCTTTGAAGATTTTTTCTCCTATATTAATAAGCTTTTGTATGTCAGGGGAATATTTATAGACCCTGAGAATGTCATTAATAATCAACAAAGGCTTTAAGGTCTTTTTTCTTTACCCTAGTTCCTTGTATCTTGAGGGGCTCATTTAGGCCAGAAAGAAATAAAACTTGTGACAAAATTGCCTGTCCCATGACTCATCACTTTCTTACCTGCGTCGTCTCTGCTCTCCTCCGGGATCCCGTCCTGAACCGGGCGATATCAGGGCGATCCAACAACTTCACTAACGCATTGATCTTGCTCCGGGAGATGACGATCCAAATCCTAAAGTGGTGGTTTCATCCATGTGGGGTGCCAGTTGCCCCACCTGCAGGGCTTCAATGGGTTCTCGACCACCCTAAGGACGGAATGATAGGGACAGGAGATACAAAGGAAATACACCAAGTCTAGATTCTGATCAAGGTGCCACTTTATTTTTCTCCAAGAGGGTTTATATAGTTCCTGCTGGGTGGGGGGAGCAAGAAGCTGTTATTTGCATAAGGTGGGGCAAGCTAACAGGATGTTTGAATAGGATGTTTACAGGGTGAAAGGGTCAAGGTCTCTGCCTCAATGTCCTCTTGCTAGGCAACCTGACTGTAAGATGATCTAGTTGCCTGTCCTTAGAGATTCTGACCTTGTCCCAGACATTGTCAGGGCTTTGGAAGGCAAGAATGTTAGGCAAAGGTAAGGAGGCAATTTAGAAACTTCTGGTTCATTGACCAGCTGAAGAAACAGCCTTTGCATCAGTTGGATTAGTTTATATCAGCTTTCATGAAGTTCAGAGCTCATAGTCACATGGAGCAGGTTGTCATTAACAAGTGATGCTTGGATGGGTCTGTCAGCAAAGTGCAAACCTATGGAGACAGATATAAACTAGGAACAAAAACAAAAATTTATGACCTTATTTGAAAGTTTTAGACCCATATAATGCAAGCCTTTATGTCATCAGACTTTTATATTTCTCAGACCCTTTTCAGGACCATCCAACCTGTCAAACAATACCTGAATACGGGAGTGTAGATCAAGAAAAGACAGAAAAAACAGAGACATACAAGAAACACAGAGACATAGGATAGATTTGGGAGGACTATCACTGAATACTGTTGTATCCAGTTTATTCTACCCAGTGCTCATATACAGCTGAGCAATAGACAAGAGAGCATCTGCAAAGCATACTACATTGTTACAGACTTCTTTATATGAAGATTCTTTGGGTTCAAGGAGCAATTAATCCACTTCCCTGCAGCACAGATCTTAAAAGGTCTTATTAATAAAAAACCACAAGCCAGATATTGGGGTAAAAGCTGGAAGATTAGAGAGGTAGAGAGCAAGCTACTACATCTTAGCCCTATGAAATCCTGTGCCAAAAGAGAGAGTTAGCTCCTCTATGCACCCTGCCTTATTACTTCCTCTCTTCAGAACCTCTCAACATAGTTACTGAATCTCAGTATGCAGAAAAAGTGGTCCTACATATTAAAACTGCAGAATTTATCCCTGATGAGTCAGAATTAAATTTGTTATTTATTCATTTACAAGACATAATCAGAAACAGGAAGTGTCCTTTATATATAACTCACATCCAATACCATATGAGTCTGTCAGGCCCTTTAGCACAAGAAAATGAGGAGATTGATCAACTACTGATAAGAAATGTACAGGAGGCCTCAGAGTTTTATAAAAAAAAATCATGTCAATTGTGAGGTTTTAAAAAACAATTTTTCCATAACCTGGAAACAAGCTAAGGAAATTATATGGAAATATCCTACTTGTTCATTTTACAATCAGACTCTACTACCCAAAGGATGTAATCCAAAGGGCACTCAGAAGAATGAAATCTGGCAGATGGATGCATTTCATTTTGTAGAACTTGGAAAATTGAAACATATGCACCATACCATTGATACCTACTCAGGATTTCCATGAGCAACTGCTCTGAGTTTCAAAGAGGTTGATTCTGTAATCCAGAAATTGCTAGAAGTTTTGGCCATCATGGGTACACCTATATATGTTAAACCTAACAATATCTAGCCTATGTCTCTGGTAAAATGAAACAGTTTTTTGCTTATTACAATATAAAACATATTACAGGTATACTACGCAATGCTACAAGAGAAACAGTCAGAGAAACATCAAATTGAACTCTAAAGGGTATGCTAAATAAACAAAAAGGAGCAACAAAATCCCCCAGAAATAGATTACATAATGCTTTATTAACTTTGTATTATCTCAATGCTAATGAGAAAGGAACAATAGCTGCGAAGAGACAGTGGATAATAGAAAAAAAAACTACAGAGTTAAATTAGCCTGTATATTTTAAGGATGTGCTGACCTCAGAATGGAAACCAGGATATATGTTATGTTGGGGATGAGGTTTTGCTTTTGTTTCTATCAGAGAAGGTAAGCTATAAATACCATCAAAATTGATAAAGGGCCAGGCGGTGGTGGCGGCACATGCCTTTAATCCCAGCACACGGGAGGCAGAGCCAGGCGGATCTTTGTGAGTTCAAGGCCAGCCAGGTGTACAGAGCGAGATCCAGGAAAGGCACAAATCTTCACAGAGAAACCCTGTCTCAAAAAAAACAAAAAAAAAAAAATATATATATATATATATATATATATATATATATATATATATATATATATATATATATAGGCTTGGGGATTTAGCTCACTAGTAGAGTGCTTGCCTAGCATGCATAAGGCCCTGGGTTTGATCCTCAGATCCAGAAAAAAAATTGATAAAAGTTCGATTTGAACAAGACAGACCTCTTAATTAGAAGAGGTGATAGTTCCTCAACCGGCATGAACATCCAATTTAAAGTAACTTGGCCTATTATATCACACATAAAATTCATAAGTCTTTTTAAATGTTTGTTTTTGTTCTTCTCTGCAAACACTTATCACAAATGGTGTTTATGTAGTCCCAGATCAATTAAAAATTAAAGCTGGCTTTGGAGTTGGATAATGACTCTCTCCTTCTTTAAAGCCAAGCATGTTATTAAAAAGAAAATGCATAATCTCTGTATCATGTCAGAAGAATCAACTGATATGGGGCAGAAGAAAGCCAAAATTAAGGGACGATTCTATTGCCACTGTTCTCATAATACTTTGATGCTATTTTGATTCTTTAAACTTTCCTTAAAGTATGAATTTTATATCAAAATTTATATATATATATATTTGTAACTCAACAGAAATCCAGTTACTCTGATCCTGATAGAAGAGAAAGTAGGAAATAGTCTTGAACGCATTGGCATAGGAGATCACTTCCTAAATATAACACCAGTATCACAGTCACTGAGAGAAACAATCAATCAATGGGACCTCTTATACCAGAGAAGCTTTTGTAGAGAAAAGGACTCGGTCAACAAGACAAAGTGACAGCCTACAGAATGGGAAAAGATCTTTACCAACCCCACATCTGACAGAGGGCTGATATCCAGAATATATAAAGAACTCAAGAAATTAAACATCAAAATATCCAACAGTCTAATTAAGAAATGGGCTATAGAGCTAAACAGAGAATTCTCAACAGAGGAAGCTCAAATGGCTGAAAGACATTTAAGGAATTGCTCAACCTCCCTAATCAGCAGGGAAATGCAAATCAAAAGGACTGTGAGATACCACCTTACACCCATCAGAATGGCTAAGATCAAAAACACTGGAGAGGATGTGGAGCAAGGGAAACACTTCTACATTCTTGGTGGGAATGCAAGATTGTACTTTTCCACTTTGGAAATGAATATGGTGATTTCTTAGAAAATTGGGACTCAATCTCTCCCAAACACAGCTATACCACTCTTGGGCATATACTCAAGGAATGCTCAATCATACCACAAGGGCACATGCTCAGCTATGTTCATAGCAGTATTATTTGTAATAGCCAGAACCTGGAAACAACCTAGATGCCCTTCAACTGAAGAATGGATAAATAAAATGTGATATATATACACAATGGAGTACTACTCAACAGAGAAAAACAATGACATCATGAGGTTTGCAGGCAAATGGATGGATTTATCAAAAAAAATCATCCTGAGTGAGGTAACCCATACTCAGAAAGACAAACATGGTATGTACTCACTCATATAAGGATAACAGATGTAAAATGAAGGATGACTAGAGTGCTACTCACAACTCCAGGGAGGCTACCTAGAAAACAGAACCCTAAGAAAAACACAGGGATCACTCAACAACAGAGAAATGAATGAGGTCTACATGAGCAAAGTAGACATGAGGGGAGTTAATGAAGGGCAAGTGTCAGGGGAAAGAAAGCTTAGGGGAGCAGGAGGTCCCAGCTGGATCAGGAACAGAGAGGGAGAACAAAGAAAAAGAGACCAAGATAAATGAAGACCCCATGGGAATAGGAAGAAGAAAAGTGCTAGAGAAGTCCCCAGAAAACAACAAAGATACCTCCACAATAGTCTACTGGCAATGGTCAAGAGAAAGCCCGAACTGACCTTCTCTGGTGATCAGATGGCTAAACACCCTAACTGTCGTGCTAGAACTCTCCTCCAATGACTGATGGAAGTGGATTCAGAGATCCACAGCCAGACCCCAGGTGGAGCTCCAGGAGTCCAATCAGTGAGAGAGAAGAGGGATTGTATGAGTAAGAGATATTGAGACCATCATTGGAAAAAGCACAGGGACAAATAGCCAAACTAGTGGAAACACAGGAACTATGAACCAATAGCTGAGGAGCCCCCAACTGGATGAGACCCTCTGGATAAGTGAGGCAGTTGATTAGCTTGAACTATTTAGGAGGCCCCCAGGCAGTGGGACCAGAACCTGTCCTTAGTGCATGAGCTGGTATTTTTGGAGCCCAGAGCCTATGCTTGGACTCTTTGCTCAGCCTGGGTGAAGGGAGGAGGGGACTGGACCTGCCTCCACTGAATCTACCAGGCTGAGCTGAATCCCCAGGGGAGTCCTTGCACTGGAGCAGATGGGAATGGGGGGTGGATTGGAGGGAGAGCGAGGGGGGGGGACCCGTAGTAGGGAGGACAGGGGAATACATGGCTGATACGTAAAATTAAATTAATTATAAAATTAAAGAAAATGAAGTGCTTCTTCCATCAAAGTGCTAAAAGAAAAAAATCAGTTTTTGCAAGCTTTGCTGACTGTGATGTCTGCCCCCAGCGTGTAACAGGATCCTCTTAAATTCTGATTTTTTTTTCAGTGGAAAAACATTTACAACTCCCAAACATATTCTGTTACAGCAGTTTATTTAACATTTTTTCACCCATTTAAATTGGGGCTGTTCACTTCCACTCAAACAAACAAATGTTCCAAATAAGAATAGCAAGACAGAGAAAAAAATATTAATAGCTGGACTCAATACATACTACATGAGTTATAGTAAGTCACCAAAATCATTTATGTGCTTTTATTAAAATACAACAATGGGCACAGGTGGCATTTATTTGTTATTAGATTAGCCAGATAAGCATAAGAATTCTGAGATTTGAACAGGCAAACACAACTCTATATTTAGGATTAAACATGTTGATTTCTACCTTCCCTCTCCATCTTCTTTACTTTTAGCATCTGAAAGTGGCTAATCAATAAAGAATAGCTAGCTGGTGAGTCTTTCCAAATGGCAAAGGACAGGAGCCACGCACAATATTTGGTAATGGTCATGAAAAGAAGTGTTATTTTTTTTTCAACCAAGTGAAGTGATTCTCTGCTCTAAAGTATCATTTTCAGCATTTTTGCAAGTTTAATATCTGATTCCTTTGTTCCCAGAAAGAGATGTTCTCCAGAAATAGATGTGCAGCTTAGGTCATATAAATGCTAGCCTGTAACCCCACACACAAAAAGAAACATGAAAAAAAACAAAGTCCCACTTATGAAGGAAGTGATTTTATAAGTCACGCCTTGTGAAGGCACCCATCTCCATGGTGTATCCCAACCCATCTTTCTCTAGGTAGAAGAAACTGGCATGCTGAGAGGCTAAACTGCCAAAGACATAACCAAGGATTTCCTGGGTGTGCCTGCTGTCCTGCCCTTGTTTTGCACTCTGTTCCTCAGATCTGCATTCTAAAGCTTTACCTGTGGCTATTTCAGACCTTATTCTCCTTGGATAACCTTTCATGTAGCTCAAAAGGGCCTGTGTCATGTCCTAGGAGGAGAAGGACAAAAATCAAAGTGACTTTCCACATCTGATAAGGTCTATTTACTTTCAAAGGAAGAAATTTGTCAAAGATCCGTTTACAGAAACCTTGTTGAAGAGGCACAGAAGTTAGAGTGATACCGACAAGTTTTTACTGGGATCTACCTACATCAGCCCTGGAGTTAATCTCCAAAATAAGGTAACTAGTGGACACATTGCCAGTCATTACTTACACCCCCACTTACCTGGAATTTATGGTGCTACATTGCTCTCAGCTTTAAGGATCCTCTTCTGACCTTCAAGGAAGGACATAGCATAAGATTGAAATTTATTGTCAAGGCAGTGAATTCAGACCCAGTTCCCCATATCTGAAAATTCTAATGGTCAGGAAATTCAAGGAAAAATACATTCATTTAAGTGAAGTTTGTATATAAACCATTAGAAGAATTAAGCATGGTACTTGTTATGGCAAGATAATTTCAGGGGACACTTATTGACAGGGTGAAGTGGTTTGTGAGTCTTTGGGTGTCTCTGGGTCTTTGTAAAACTTTGACAGGGAAACACAGGTTGGGTTCAGGAGGAAGTAGAATCTCTTCTTCTGAGACAGATAAGGTTCTGTTGAGCATTTCATGAAACACACATCTCACTGACTTGTGAAAACCCCTCTGTCATATAGTGCATTCTTAATATCTTTATTGCACTGAATTATCAGGCACAGCAACTTAGAATGGGAAAAATTGGTATCTCAGAGTTGTTTTGATTTGCATTTCCCTGATGATTAGGGATGTTGAGCAATTCCTTAAATGACTTTCAGCCATTTGAGTTTCCTCTGTTGAGAATTCTCTGTTTAGCTCTATAGCCCATTTCTTAATTGGACTGTTGGGCATTTTGATGTCTTATTTATTGAGTTCCTTATATATTCTGGATATCAGTCCTCTATCAGATGTGGGGTTGGTGAAGATCTTTTCCCATTCTGTAGGCTGTCACTTTGCTTTGTTGACCGTATCCTTTGCCCTACAAAAGCTTCTCAGTTTCAAGAGGTCCCATTGATTGTTTCTCTCAGTGTCTGTGCTACTGGTGTTCTATTTAGAAAGTGGTCTTGTATGCCAATGCATTCAAGACTACTTCCTACTTTCTCTTCTAGCAGGTTCAGAGTAGCTGGATTTATGTTGAGGTCTTTGATCCACTTGGACTTAAGTTTTGTGGATCTAGAAAAAATCATCCTGAGTGAGGTATCCCAGACTCAGAAAGACAAACATGGTATGTACTCACTCATAGCAGGATACTAGATGTAGAACAAGGATGACTGGACTGCTACTCACATCACCAGGCAGGCTACCTGGAAAACAGGACCCCAAGAAAGACACAGGGATCGCCCAATGACAGAGAAATGGAATGAGATCTACATGAACAGCCTGGACATGAGTGGGGGTAGTGAAGGGCGAGGGTCGAGGGAAAGAGAGCTTGGGTGAGTGGGAGATCCCAGCTGGATCAACAAGAGAGAGGGAGAACAAGAAATAGGAGACCATAGTAAATGAAGACCACATGAGAATAGGAAGAAACAAAGTGCTAAAGAGGCCCACAAAAATCCACAAAGATACCCCCACAACAGACTGCTGGCAATGGTCGAGAGACAGTCCGAACTGACCTACTCTGGTGATGGGATGGCCAAACACCCTAATTGTCGTGCTAGAAACCTCATCCAACTACTGAGGGATCTGGATGCAGAGATCCATGACTAGGCCCCAGGTGAATCCCAGGGAGTCCAATTAGTGAGAATGAGGAGGGTTTATATGAGCGAGAATTGTTGAGACCAAGGTTGGATAAAGCACAGAGACAAATAGCCAAACGAATGGAAACACATGAAATATGAACCAATGGCTGAGGGGTCACCAACTGGATCAGGCCCTCTGAGTGGGTGAGACAGCTGATTGGCCTGATCTGTTTGGGAGGCATCCAGGCAGTGGGACCGGGTCCTGTGTTCATTGCATGAGTCGGCTGTTAGAAACCTGGGGCCTATGCAGGTTCCCTTGGCTCGGCCTGGGAGGAGGGGACTGGACCTACCTGGACTGAGTCCACCAGGTTGATCTCAGTCTGTGGGGAAGGCTTTGCCCTGGAGGAGATTGGAATGGGGGGCAGGCTGGGGGGAAGGTGAGGGGGGCGGGGGGGGGAGAACAAGGGAATCTGTGGCTGATATGTAGAACTGAATTGTATTGCAAAATAAAAATTTAAAAAAAAGAAACTACAAAAAAAAAAAGAATGGGAAAAATTGATCATAGCCCACAATTCCAGGTAATAGTTCCATTTTTGAAAAATCAGGATAGGAACTCAGCTGATCATATCACATCCACAGCCACGAGCACAGATAAACAAATGTACTCATGCTACCTGTTTGCTTATGCTTATGCTCTAGCTTCTTCATACTTACACAGTACAGGTTGCAGACAATGAAATGATTCTGCCCATTTTTGGGAGTCTTATCTCAATTAACAATTAATAAAATCCAACAGAGACAAGTTCAAAGAAAAATCTGATCTATATAATTCCTCAATGAGGGTCCCTCTTCCCAGGTGACTAGTTTGATTCAGTCTGATAATAAAAACTAAGAATCACACAGTCCCAGCATCACTGCCAGGATTTTAGGAGATTTCTGCCTGCATTCAGAGCTGTGGTCCTCAACCTGTGTGGGTCACCACCCCATTGGGGGTCACATATCAGATATACTGCACATCAAATATTTGAATTCCAATTCATAACAGTAGCAAAATTAGGGCTGGAAAGATGGCTCAGAGGTTAAAAGCACTGCTTGCTCTTCCAAAGAGCCTGAGTTCAATTCCCAGCAACTACATGGTGGCTCACAACCATCTGTAATGAGATCTGGTACCCTCTTCTGGCCTGCAGGGATATGTGTATACAGAATACTATGTACATAATAAATAAATAAAACTTTAAAAAAACAGTAGCAAAATTAAAGTTAAGAAACAATGAAACAGTTATGTTTAGGGCTCACCATAATGCGAGGAACTACTGTTCATGCTATTTAAAGATTTAAAGAGTCAGAGAATTGGAAAAAAATAACCATTGATCTAGAGTGTCCAGTGGAACCCAAGTGTCTCTGTTCCTAACTATGAAGGTGCTTGCAAAGGATTTTCCTGAATATCCTTTGCTCTAAGGGAAACTCATGTTCTGTGTGGAAGACTCCAGCTATCTGGCCATCTTTACTACCCAGTAACAGCAGACCATTTTGAGCTACTGAACAGAGAGTACAACACCCACTACAAACATGGTGATGACACAGATTTTAGTCATATCGGGCTCCATGACCATATCACGCTCCTATGGGTACTTGTTCCTAGGCTGTATCAGCCTCTTCCTCTAGCATAACTCTGCCTAGCTGTTTCCTGTAGACTCTTTACCAGGAAGCTGTTCAACAAGTGTCCTTCTCAGTCAGCATTAAGTCTATAATGTCTTGTGACTAAGGAGATAAGGAGATGTAGGTACTTTTTTTTATTTTACATCTTTTTTGTATTGTTTTTTTTTCATTTTTTATTATTAAGAAATTTTCTCCTCACCCCACATACTGTCCACAAAGCCCCCTTCTTCCCTCTACCCACCCCATCCCTCTCTCCCAAGCCATTGCACATCCCCATATCCCCCAAATCGAGGTCTCCCATGGGCAGTCAGCAGAGTCCAGAACACTGAGCCTAGGCAGGTCCAACCCCCTCCACACTAAACCAAGGCTGTTCAAGGTATCACACCACAGGCACTGGGTTCCAGAAGCCTGCCCATTGACCACGGATAGATCCCTATCCCCTGTCTGGATGCCTCTCAAACAGTTTGAACCAAACAACCATCTTCTGTATCCAGAGGACCTAGTCCAGTCTCATAGGGGCTCTACAGCCACCAGTCCACAGTTCATGGGTTTCTACTAGTGTGGCCAGTCACCTCAGTTGTACGAACTTATGATGAACTTTAGCATATATAAATTTCTATGATATTATTACCTTGTGTACATAAAATTTCAGTAGGAGATAAAGATTCAGTTCTACACAGGGAAAGAACTGAAGGATGTTCAATCAATCAGGGAGAGATCTCTGTGTTTGGATGAAGGGGATGCTGAAGGGCTTCCCTTGTATCCCGGGAGAGGCTCCTGCAAAGGACAACTTGACATCTAGTGTAAGGAAAGCTCTTAGCAATGTCAGTTCCCATGACATCTGCAGCTCATCTCTAGACATTCTAATGTATCCTGAAGAGCCCTGGCCTCCTCTGTGATGTCACTATGTTGTGACAACACCCACTGTCCTTGGGAAGTTTATTCAGTGCCTTCACCATTTACTGATGAACATGATGGCATACTGAAGAGTCTAATTCAGAAAGAGAATGGAGAGGTTAGAGAAACCAGAGAGTGACTGAAGAAAGCTGACCTTCAGCCTCAATGCAAAACATCAAGAAAGAAATGGTTAAGAGAATCATGTAATGAGTTCTGTGCAAGAAAAGGGAATCTTCCTGGAGGAAGTAGGCTTGTGCTGAATCTTCCAGTAATGGGGAACAGAAAGCTGGAGTCTCTGGAAACCAACAGAACTTCCCTGCTTGTCATGCCTCTTGAAATTCAAGGATTCCAGGATATTAATTGTTCTGGCTCAGAAGTCGGGAACTGGTAAGGCCAATGCTTTATGCTGGGAACTTTTGGCTTTCATTCCTTTGGTAGATAGGCATTGATGTGTGAACATGAGACCAACATTAAAGCGGGAGGGATTAATGAGATGTGCCCATTTCAAGGCAGGACATCACTCTACTTCAACCACAGTGGCTAACTTTAGTTACTTCCCAGCTGCTCTGTGTTCCTCAGTTGTCAATGAGGAGACTTGTTGAGTCTGGTGACCATGTTCTGCCCTTATATGTCTTCTCCATCAATAGTTATACGGTTAGAGTGACCTGTAAAGATATTTGGGGAACCTCTAAATGACTGGGGTGATTGTGAACTATGGCAATTTTTTCCTGAGTTGTTAACCCACAGGCTTGTGGACTCTGCAGCCAAGTTGAATTCTGAGTCTGCAGCTGTGAATGAGCCTGAAGAGGCTATCTCCTTGGTTACTTGGAGCATGTGCTATGAGGGCAGAGAAAACCAGATAGCTGGGATAACCACTTCCCTTCAAATAGAGGAGACAGCCGAGTTTCTCAGAGGAGGCATCTGAAGCATAGGACAAAATAATTTGCAGTGTCACCGAGTCACTGGTAAACAAGCTTTCTCAAACATTTGATTAGGACTCAGGGTGGTCTGTTCATTTTCTTTGCCTAGTGATACTGCAAGTTAATTTATGTTCATCTACCCACAAGGAGCACCAGAGAGCCACCATCCCACCAAACCTTCCTCACCAAGATGCAGGTGAAGCAGAAGGTGCAGACTGAACACTCAGCTACAAGAAATGACCATTGAAAGAAAGTAACAGTGAGATTGCCTGATCTTTATCACAGAAGAGAGCATGAAGAATAGGTATTCATTCTTTCAAACGCTGTGGTTTCAATCTCAGGTCCACTCTGTCATCATTACTTCATTTTATATAAGGTCTGTGTTTCTGGTAGGCTGCATCTTCAGGGTATGCCTTCAGGGCATGCCAAAATCATGTCTCTGAACTCCTCCCAAAGGCAGAACTTCAAATGTGGACAGGAATGATATGAGGACAAAGACTCTTCTGCTTCCTCTAAAAAGAAACAAAAACAGAGCCTGTGGCATGAGTCATAGTACTCATGGACTGAGGCAGTTGTATGAATTCCCAGCACGACTTTGAAGAGATTCTATCAAGTGCTGTCTAGTGTGAGATGTTAGTTGCTGTGAGTTTGAGTTAATTTTTTTGTTACTTGCTTTAAAAGGCCTTTTACGTTTGATTCTCCAAGCAGCAGTTGGAGAGGCCTGGTCACACATCTAAATGTGTCCATACAGGGACTCAGACTGATCCCTGCTCCTTTTTTTCTACTCTAAGAGGACACACCTGCATTCATTTGTTCAGCATCCAATTGATAGAGTTCTCCCACTATCACTCAGTCTCTCTTTCTCTGTCTCTCTAAGTATCTCTTTCTCTGTCTCTCTGTCTCTCCCATACATGTGTTTATGTTGTGTATTTTTCTATGTGTTTGTGCATGTATCTCCCTCTAGTCCCTGCAGTCAGGGATCTGTGGTTGCGCATGAGCAGTTCCCTATCTCACAGTTCCCAGGTGATACCTTGGTGAAAATTGGGAGTACCAATTTGAGTATTATAGTTCCACCAGTTTACTTACTTTAGTGACACATAGATATTTCCATGCAGGTGTTTATAAATCTGTCATGATGTTGAGTCCCATCCTCAAAACTGTTCATGATGTTATTTTGGTCTCCATTGTGACAGGTCCCATCATAGACAATTTGTTTTTGAAGACAGGAGAAACATCTTCACAGACTCTGGAGGGTACACACCTGTGGAGTAGACACCAGGGAAATTCTTAGACAGCTATTTCGGCAAGCCTCCTGAGAGAGCTCATGCAACTCCACCTCCCATCATCTAAACAGCCTGCCTCTACTGGTGTAGGGTCAGCATAGGTGTAAGTAAGTTGTTTTCAAATCTGTGGGTTGGTCCTGGGTTTTGGTACCAACAATATAAGTAAATTTGTTGCAACAACTCTGGGGAAAGGTGTCCTAACTACCTGGGGAGTCAGGTAACACCTTGATCTGCTTAGGACAGCTCTGATGGCTGGAACTGCAAGGAGACAGTTTAGCCCTGGTGGACAAGGTATCCCACACACCTTGAGCTGCTCAGAACAACAGCTCTGCCCTGAAGGTGTCCTGGACACCTAAAGTTATTTAGCACAGCTCTGATGGCTGAAACTGCAAGGGAAAATTAGCTCTGGAGGGTGAGGTATCCTGGACACCTCAAGCTGCTCACAACAGCTCTGCCCTGAAGGTGTCCCAGAGACCTGGAGCTGTTGTGCACAGCTCTGACAGCTGGAACTGCAAAGAAGCAACCCAACCCTGGACGGGACAATTTTCTGACTTCTTGGGAAATTCAGGCCTGGAACTGATGGGGAATGATCTCCCTGCAGGATACAAAAATTCTGCTCTTCTCATGGAGAGCTGCTACAGTTGAGCTTTGCTCAGTCCCCTCGTAAGAGGGCTTCCTAGCAGAGCTCTGCTTCTCTTACCTATGCTGTGGCTTTCTTTTGCTTCACTCTGCAAAAAGGGTAAAAACCCTGCAGAAATGTAGCAATGTACTCTGGCTCTGGAGAAAAGTGTTACTTTTTAGCTCTTTATGGCTCTGTCCACTGAGGGACGTCTCAGCAAAGATCTTCTGTTCAGCTCCTCCTTGCTCTGCTCTTTCAGCTCCCTCTTGCTCTGTCCACTGGGGGACATCTCAACAAGGATCTTCTCTATGCCAGTGAATGAAGATCATCACACCCAAAATTCTTTTGAGAAAGGTATTTATTTGGGAAGGAGGAGTCCAGGAGAGTAGCTGCCTCTACCAGGGTGGACAGAAGAGCCTTTTTTTTTAAACTGACCAGGCAGGGTGGTTTATACTGGATGTTTTGGAGGTGCAGTCAACCTCGGGTTGACTTGGGGCCCAGGGTTCTACTGTTCTCCTCTGTGATTGGTTGATTTCACAAGTCAGTTGGCCAGGGGCAAAGACGGCTCTGATCTGATTGAGCCAAACAGTGTGTTTCTTTCTGTCCTGATCTGAGTCTTTCCTCCCTAGTTCTGGAATCCAGGGTCAGGGTGGGCTACTTTAGCAAGTTTAATAAATACCAGAAGTTCCCAGCATTTAGGAGACAGGATGTGGCATCCCATGACATCCAGTAGTCTAGAACACACCCTGAATTCCTGTGATGCTTGAGGACTATGTTCATGGAGTTCATTACCTCTAGGTCCAGGACCTTCTACCAGCCAAATCCTTTCTATGAAAAGCTCAAGATGGGGCATGATCAGGTCATGTCACACATGCAGAGCTTAAAGAATGAGAACACCAAGGCCTCAGAGAAATTAAATGGTCTGGCTGAGGAGTCAGTCTTCCATTATTAAGTACCTGCATTTCAGGGGACCACAACATTGTGCAATGGCCATGTCTGGCTTTCCTTGTTGCTGTACTGCAGAGTCTGAAGCTCTGGCTCCAGCCTTTCTGCCTCTTAGCAAGCTTCCTTAGCAAGTAGTGCTTTGTCTTACGCTTCTCATTCTCAGCATTGCCAATAGTGAAAGAGACTGTTAGCTACTCACAACCCCATATTGTCATACTTAATAGCATCCAGAACTACTATTTTTAACCTTCCTAATGGCATGAACATTGAAGTATAATTCCTCATGATTTGACATTTCACCATAAAATTATTTTTCTTGCTATGTCATAACTGTAATTACTACTGTGATCAATCATAATGTAAATATCTGTTATGCAGAGTATCTGAGATGCCTCCCCTTTGAAAGAGTAATTTCATCACCAAATGAGTCATGACGCTTAGAAGTCCAGTTTGCAACACGAGATGGATATCATGTATGGTTTTGTGCAGGGGTCTATTGCCATAGGATTGCTACACCACTAGTGTCTCCTACCCTCATTCAGATGGGATTTGTCCTCTACTTGCTGATGTTTCCCCACTTCCATGGTCACAGAAGGGTAGATGGGGAATCTGTTTTCTTACGATAGGTTCTTGGATTTCTTTTGTTGTTAGAGTTTTCAGAAATAGTATGATTTTTTCTGGAATTCCCTTTTTTCTACCATTGGCCAAGAGGAAAATGTCAGAGACCCCCAGACACAGAAAGAGCAGGTAAGAACAAGCAGCTGGGTCAAGGTTAGGTCCAGCACCATTTCCTCCTGTAACATTAGCCTGTTTAACTTTCAACCCTCTTGTGCTTAATTCATCACTTTACTCATACACATTTCCCCCACACACATTCAACTCCATCACCACCTTCATGACAGTCAATTGTTTATTTTTTTGTCCATGCACTAGTATTTCTGGGAAGTGAGTCTTTTGTGAGAATCATTTGGCAATTAATCCCTGCTTCTCTGCCTGAAGCTGAAATCCAATGATGGAGATGGATCAGTCACACATCACACACCTGCATGCCATTATGAGGAGAGAGGTGCTATGAACAGCCTTGAGGGAGTAAGTTCAAAGTCCAGCACCATTTGCTTTTTGCTCATTTGCTTTCCAGGGTTTATGTATGATCACAGTAGGAACAGCAGCTTGCAAGTAGGAGAGCCCACTGCAAAGGTCAAGTGAGTCATTCTTCCTCCCATTATCTGCATGCCAAGGTGGTCTCTTCACTTTGACAAGCTGTTGGTTCTACAGCATAGCTCTCATGGTGCTATGATTTTAATGGTGATATCTTTTGAGGAATTGTTTCTTTCACATTGTTCTTCAAAGAATGCCCTGCAAATGCAATTCACCAACCTGAAATTGAGATTTATGTTTTTGTGAGAATTTAATAATCATCAATGCCCTTTAAATGGTTCTTATTTACACTGTTGTTTTTGTTTAAAATTTCCAGGACACAATATAATTCCTTCACAGCCATATTTTTATCAGCTTGCACAAGAAAATTACCATACATGTCTTCTAGAATTTTGAAAATGTTCTTCTGTACCTGGAGAATTGTTCTCCAGCTCCCACGGCCAAGTCCAGCCAGTCCCGGAGTGCACTTATAAAATAAACACACAGACTCTTTTAAGCCTACGTACATTTTACACACATTGTAAACTATTCCATCTGAATCAGTCTTATTGTGAACTTATTGCTTTAAATTGCAGCATTCTAAGCCTGAAATGGTGCTGTGGCTGCTCGCTCCACCCACTTTAGCTTCCCAACATGGTGGTGGTCCGTTTTCCGCCAGCTCTGGGAGCTGTAACTCTCAGAAATAGTGGGTCTACGCTTTTATCAAAGTAGTGTGTAGCCCAGAAACCTCTTTTTTTTAAATATATATACTAGTAAAGACTACATCTACCACACAGTGTAATGTGCTGCTGGCAGAAGCCTTATTTCCACCATACTGCCAGTCAGACGCGCAGGCCAGGAACTCGCCAGTAGTTCAAACCCGCATTTTGGGGCGCCTAGCTGCCTATATGAGATATGAAGCAGGAGCCTGGTTTTGGCTCTGTTTAGAATTGGTTATTAGCCGGGCGGTGGTGGCGCACGCCTTTAATCCCAGCACTCGGGAGGCAGAGCCAGGCGGATCTCTATGAGTTCGAGACCAGCCTGGGCTACCAAGTGAGTTCTAGGAGAGGCACAAAGCTACACAGAGAAACCCTGTCTCAAAAAATCAAAAAAAAAAAAAGAATTGGTTATTAAATATTCTCAGGTTTAAGGTGGAAACTCGAGCCATTGGGCACCATTTGTAGCTGGAGAATTTTCTCCAGCTCCCACCGCCAAGTCCCGCCAGTCCCAGAGTGCACTTATAAAATAAACACACAGACTCTTACATTATTTAAACTGCTTGGCCACTAGCTCAGGCCTATCATTGTCTAGCTCTCACTCTTATATTCAGCCCATTTCTATTAATCTTTAATTTGCCACGTAGAGGAAAACTGACTAGAATGTTCACATCTGTCAATTGTGTACCCTTTGAAAGGGGTATCACCTCACAAGAAAAATGCCAATTAACAAACATATACAGACAAGTAAACAAAACAACAGTACAGAGTACACATGAGAGAAATTGTATGAACTAATTACAAAGAAGAAATAAGATAGACAAGCTATTGGCTAACAACTTTAATCCCAACACTTCAAAGCCAGATGCAGGTATATCTGCCTATGAGTTGAATGCCAGAATAGTCTATGTAATCAGGTCCAAGACAGATAGAACCTAGATGAGCAATTGTCCTTGTGGTAAGATGGAAGAATAACAGTGGGTATATGCACAAAAGTGGTATAACTGGATCTTGAGGTAGATTGACTTCGAATTATCTGAGGATATCATATTGATTTCCACAGTGCCTGTATAAATTTAAACCTGTGACAGCAATGAATTTCCTTGCTCCATATCCTTTCCAACATTAGCTGTCACTTGTGTTATTGATCTTAGCCACTCTTACAAGTGTAAGACAAAAGCTCAAAGTAGTTTCAATATGCATTTGCCTGATGGCTAAGAATGTTGACCATTGGCCGGGCGGTGGTGGCGCATGCCTTTAATCCCAGCATTCGGGAGGCAGAGCCAGGCGGATCTCTGTGAGTTCGAGGCCATCCTGGGCTACCAAGTGAGTTCCAGGAAAAGGCGCAAAGCTACACGGAGAAACCCTGTCTCAAAAAACAAAAAAAAAAAAAACAAAAACAAAAACAAAAAAACAAAACAAAACAAAAAAAAACGAAGAATGTTGACCATTTTTTCAAGTGTTTCTCAGCCACTTTAGATTCTTCTACTGAGAATTCTATTTAGAAGTATACCCCATTATAATTGCATTATTTGGTTTGTTGTTTAGTTTCTAGAGTTCTTTATTATCTTTTGTGAGAAAACCCAGAAGCACATAGACAAACATGTTGTACTCACTGATACATGAAAATTAGCTGTTAAGTAAAGTACACTCACAATAAACATAGTTAATTACAGTACAATCCACAGATGCATAGAGGCTAAGTAAGAAGAGCAGCTCTAGGGTATATGAATGAATCTCACTGGGAGAAGTATATAGAATAGATTTTGTTGGTGCACTGGAGGCATTTGTAGATGGGAACAGGATTGGTCAGGTGAATAAGGAAGGGACAGAGGAGAAGACAGGGAAAGATAACTGGATTAGGGGAGATTTTAGCAGGAGACATGGACACAGTGCAGTTCAAACTTCATGGGACCTAATAGGGTGACCCTAGTGAGGAGTCCTAGTTATCAAGAATTCAGAGGATGGCTGGGTAGTGATAGCACATACCTTTAATCCCAGTACTCAGAAGGCAGAGGCAGGCAGATCTCTGTGAGTTTGAGGCCAGCTTTCTCTAAAAAGTGAGTTCTAGGACAGGCTCCAAAAGCTACACAGAGAAAAAATAAACAAACATACAAAAAGAATACAGAGGCTGAACCAACCATCTTCTGTAACCACACAACACTCCCAGTGGTAGGATTGGGACACCAAGTTAGACACAAAACACTCAGCTAACACTTGTCTTGCCTGAAAGATATGCTGGAGCAATCATGGCTCAGAGTGTCTAACCAAGGAATAACTAGTGTAAATTGTTGCCCAAGCTATGAAAGGAGGCTCATGCCTTACAAAGCCTAGGTGGATAGGAACTGCAATAGGATGGTCCAGAAAACTAGGAAAAGACCAAGTACAACTGACCAAGGAAAATACAATGAAATGATCTATAACTATATTCTGTTATAATCAAAGATTTGTGCCTAGCCTAATTGTTATCAGAGAGGCTTCTTTCAGTAGATGATGGAAGCACATGCAGAGATCCCTACCCAAACATGAGGATGAGCTCTAAGAATCCAGTGGAAGGAGGGAATGAATATTGTAGGATACAGCAGGGTTGTGAAAACAAGGAAATCTTAGCCCATAGAATCAACAAAGCAGGGTGCATAGGGGTTCAGAGAAATTGAAGTGGCAATCATGAAGGCTGTATGGTTCTGTGCCAGGTCATCTGCATACATTCTATGGTTGTTTAGCTTGGTGTGTTTGTGGGACTTATAGCTGTAGGAGTCCTGGTGTCTGGCTCTTTTGCTTGCTCTTGGGACGCCTTTCCTCCTGTTGGGTTACTTTATCCAACCTTGATATGAGGGTTTGTTCCAAGCCCTATTGCACCTTGTTATGATGTGTTTGGTTGATATCCCTGGGAGGCCTACTATTTTCTGAAGGAAAACAGGGTAGCAGTGGATTTGGAGGAATGAGGATTTCAGGGTGGTGACTAGAAGAAGTGGAGAAAGGAGAAGGAAGCTGCAAGTTAGAATGTATTGTATGACAGAAGAATAAATACCAAGAGAAAAAGAAAAAGGGAAATGCATTTAATCTTAGTACAATGATCCTCATAGTGTGTAACAGCCCCAAACAGCTCAAATGTCCAGTTTCTTTTGACACTGAAGAAAATCTCTTGCCTGTCACATCTTGTACAAATCAAGAGACAAGGATTTCCTACAAATAATGGCACACTATATATTCCCATTCAGAAAAAAAGGAATATGACTGTGTTCCTGTATCAAACACATGCAGACATCCCCGGCTCATGTGCATATCACACCAGCCAGAAGGTTAGGTAGCCAGGCCACCAGCCCATGAAACTTCCACCATCCCCACATACCCACAGACACAATCCTCCACCAACCATACAGCTGCCACTCCCAAATCCATGTCCCCACCCCTAATTGGATGGATATCCTCTGCTCAAAGGCAAGCCACACCAGCCAGAAGAACAGGTAGACAACCTGAGGTAGAAATGCCCTGCTGGACCAGAGGCAATGCCAGCCACCAGAAATCCATGTAACCTGCTCACTTTTGGACATCCTGCAGTCTTTCAATAATCCCCTAACAATATTCTCAATCCCACTTCTCTCTTCATCTCTGTGTTGTTGCCTCCAACTTGGTTTGAATCCTTTCTCTAACAAAGGACACACAATCTGCCAGATGTCTATGTAGTCCACCTGCCCATAGACCTCCCGTACTTTCTCAATGCCCCCTCAACCCTATCCCCAAACTTCCTCTTCTCCTCCCTTTGGTCATCCCCAAACTTGGGCAGATACTCTCTGCTGGAACATAGGTAAAACTGCAAGATTTCAAGGCCCCACTTGAGATGAGAACCTCTGTTCAATCATAGACCACAAAGAAGAGAAGAACAAAGAGCAAATAGAAACCAAGGAATAAAAAACCCACCCAAAAAAGACCAACCGAGAAATTAGCACCCAGAGCCACAATCATCTCAAATCCAGACACCTGGACACTAGCATAAGAACATAATCAACATCAGCTGGAACAATATTTCATTACCAGATTCCAGCTAACCTACTACAGCAAGCCCTGGATATTCCATCACTGGTGAAGGACAATTATTACAAACTTTATAAGAAGTTCTTAAAGAAGAAGTGAGTGAATGTGTTTAAAGAAAGCAGAGAAAGGGTAAATTTAATATTGGAAAAAAATTAACAAATCCCTTAAAGAAAACCAAAGACAAACAAACAGTTGATAGTAATGAATGATCTCTTCAAGACCTGATAATGGAAATAGAAGCAATTAAAAAATGCAAATTGAAGAAATTCTAAAAATGAAAATCTAGGTATTCAAACAAGAACTACAGAGGCAAGCTTCACCAGTTATTCGACATATTGTTACCCTTGTATAGCTTGGTGTTTTTGTGCAACTCCTCACAGTAAAAGTGGGTGGTGTGTCTCTGACATCTTTGCCTGCTCTTGAAATCCTTTAACTCCTACTAGCTTGTTTCATCCAGCTTTGATAGGAGGGTTCCTGCCTAGTCTTTTTGTCACTTGTTATGCAGGGTTTGATTGATAACCCTGGGATATCTGCTCTATTCTGAAGGGAAAAGGAGGAGGAGTAGATCTGGTGAAAAAGGAAGAAATGGAGAGGATACAGAGGAGTAGAGGGAGGGAAAACTGCAGTTGGGGTGTAATGAATGACAAAAGAATAAAAAAATTTAAAAAAAGATTGAAATGTCTACACAGTGTGGAAAAACAACAAATCCTTTAGCTCTGTTTTAGACAGGTGTGGCTTCATTCTCTTAGTTAGCTCTGTCCATGAAATGTTTTTTACATGTCTCTGGCTTGCTATTCTACCCATTTCTGTATTAAAAAAAAGAAGAGACAGAGACAGAGAGGCAGAGAGACACAGAGAAGAGAGAGAAACACAAAAAGAGAGAGGAGCTCCCAAAAAACTCACTGAACTGGAACTTACAATGTCCCCAAAATTGTAACAAGGCTCTGTATTAATTAAGTGTAGCTCTCCCTCACAAAATGACACTTTCCCAAAGTCCCTACTTCCTACCAATATCTGTGTTAAATCCATTTAAAAAAGTCTTTTTTTTCCCCAAGACTGGACACATGAAGCAGAAACTGGTGGATCTCTTCATGTTCCAGGCCTAGCCTATCTACTACTTAGTGAGTTCAAGGCAAGACAGGGTTAGAATGTTAGACCATGTCTCAAAACACACACTCTCAAAAATCTCTACTCAATAAACTTCAGGGCTGTTAAAAAGGTTTGACAAATAATGTACTCACCTTGCATCTATCCCTTTACTTCTGTCTTATAAATACAGTTGCCACATGCATGCTTCTAATCCAGTAATTTTAAGGCAAGATAAAAGGCAGACAGAAGAAATCTTGCAAGTTTATTTACATGTGGTAGTAAACTAAGGACCCTGTCTCAAACATGCTGAAGGGAAAGGACCAACAAGCAAAATGTTCTCTGACTATTATAACTAAACCACAAAACACATGCATGCCTATCCACACATAAAATAGCACACAGATAAAAACTGTCATAAGCAAATAAATAATAAAATTACAATTAGATGATGTGGCACATAACTTTTATTCCAATAATTGGGCAGCAGAGGTAGGCAGAGTGTTGAGAGTTGGGGCCAACCTCATCTATATTCTGAGTTCACGGACAGCTAGAGAAACCTTGTCTCAAAATTTCAATTTTGACTTGTATTGTCTCATCCTGAAATCATTTTTCAAAATGAATTGAAGTGTCCCAGTTTCATCTCAGCAGAGGTCTCATGGTTCAGGACAATATCTCTTAAAGTAATTTCAGGTATCAGCCACTGGTCCCTGTCAAATCATTCTCAGAAATAAATATAGCTTAGTATGGTAGCAGAGCCAAGCAGTTCTCCTTGAATTCTAGACATTTTGGTCTGTGAAGGGAATATGAAAGTAAGACATTCATAAATAACACACAGAAACAGACACACACACACACACACACACACACACACACACACAAATATAGTTGAATATACTTTGCTTTGTTGTTTGAGACAAGATCTCATTAAGCATAATCTTCACACTGAATAGTTTAATGGATAATATATGGAATATTTTAAAACAAACCCCAGAAAACATTTAATTCTAAACCATTGGCTCATTATTCAAAGCATGACAGTTTTCTGAATGGGAGGGACCTTTCAAACAATGGTCTTTATATTTTCATAAACTTCAGTAGATCTGGAAGTGGGAGAAAATTTACACTGTTTACATTCCTAGGTTGTTTCTCCTCCATCCAATCATTCTATGAAATTAATATCCACCTTTTTTTGAACTTCTTCGAATTTAGAAACATTTTAACTAATTTATTTGTAAATTGAGGTATTTCCAGATTTTGTTTTAATGGTAAGACTCCAACTGTGGAAGCTGAAACAATTCCTATAAAAATAAATATTGTAGCTACCAGTTACCCAATGAATTTTTAAGAATATTTTTCTAAAATAGCTGGAAATTCTTCAAGTATTGTATTGAAATTTTTGGAATTTCCCTCTATTTTTAATTTTACTAGAATCAAAATAGAAGGAGATTGTTGATAAACAATTTTACTATTATTTATTATGTTATCAACACTTTGAGTTAAATACCTGTTGTTGTATGTTACATAAAATGAAGAATGACTATAGTGGATTACTAGGATTTCTATTAATAAAACATGAAGAGAAATCACATAAGCCTATAGGTAATATGATTCTATCAAAAAAGTAAAATTAGCAGTGTTTCTCAAAAGTATTTCCTCCCTAAAGACTAATGAATCATGTACTGACTAAGATAGGGTTTCTATTGTTGTGAAGGGACACCATGAACATGGCAACTCTTACAAAGGAAAAATATATAATTGGCATGGCTTACATTTTTAGAGGTTTAGTCCATTATCATCATGGTGAACATAGCAGCATGTAGGCAGACATGGTGCTGGAAAAGGAGCTGGGCATTTACACCATGACCTACAGGTAATCTGGGAGACTGGACATAGTTTAACATATATGAGATCTCAAAGCCCACCTCCACAGTGACACACTTCCTCCAACAAAGCCACACCCTCTAATAGTGCCAATCCCTATGAGTTTATGGAGGAAAATTCCATCCAGACTACCACAGGTACTAAGTATTAATGTTCACAAAGAAGTATGATATGTCCTGTGTGAGAAAACAATGAACCCATTCTATTGAGAAAGACTAAAAGTATAAGTTTGTTTCTATACCATAATTTATTAGACCATGAAAATTTTGGTAGGACTCACCTAAGTCCCCATGATAGATTATGTGAAGTATTCAGCTTACACTTAACCCAATGTGGGAATAATGACAAGGTTGCTCCTTGTCCTTGAAGTGAACAGGGAGTCTAGTTGTGCACTTCTTCAGCAAACGTATTTAGAACAGGTGAGCAGCCTTGAGGAAGGAGTCTTAGTACTTTAGTTAAAAATTAAGAGTGTGAACTTTGTGTGATGACCATCAGCATCATAAAATATAATTTTTGTCACACTAACCACACATATCTTTCTTGCTCATGACATTACTCTTTTGCCCCAGTTTTTGCCAGCACTTGTTATCAGTTGTTTGGCAGGTCTTTGCCATTCTGAATGTAATTACCGTAACTCTTTCCAAAAGACCAAAACCACAATTTATAGAAACAGCAATAATTTATAATATCAACAAGCTCCATCATTCTCATGATAGCCAATATAACAAGAGTTTTAAATACAAAATAGTAAATGCCTCAAACAACAGTAATGAGATTATTTGCCTTATAACATTTCCAGTTTTACCAAGGAGCTCACCTATGAGGATCACCCATGCTGTCTCAGTAACATCCAAGACTATAGCAATGTCTGAAGTTTCAGAGGCATGGGGGCTCCTGGAAAGCTAAGTATGGCAGCTGGGCAACCAAGAAGTATTTGAAAGGCATATGGAATCAAAAAAGGATCTGGAGATTGGCTTATAGACTAAAGAATCAGAAGACAACTGGGTGGCAGGAAAATCCTTAAAAATGTGGGTGGATTTCTGTCTCACTTTTCCTGCATCAGGTTCTCACCTATATGACCATGGCAAGCTCTTCATGCATTATTTCCACCAGGCAGCTGCTCTTAGCAACTACAGCAACAACACTGTGACCTTCACATCTCTGAGTTTCATCATCAGCCTCGGTTGACTCCTTGTCCAGCTAGATCCAGGTCCAGGGGTTTCAAGGGAGTAGTTCCAGGGCTGCAAATGATCAGGCTGGTGACACTCCATGAACACCTCCTTCAGCTCCACAGATATTTGAGATTGGCAGGAGAAGAGCAGTACTGGTGCACAAGACCCATGTGCTTTTGCAGCCCTGCATTCCTACTTCCCTGGGCCAAGCCCACAAATCACCTACTAAACACACCCTCTCCCTGAGACAAACTCAACAGAAATTCCTCCAGTCCTCTCCTCACAAGCACTGCAATCTCCAGATGCAACCCCCCAGGCAAGTCCCTCAGACACACCCACAAAACGTGCTCACAGACATTCCTCCTCCCTGAAAATACCCTTCCAGACACTATTTTTTGCCTGACTCAGAGGATATGGGAATCCTGTGGTGACATCAGTTTTTTGGTAAGTAGCAGAATGGGGAGTGCTTAGCAGCTAAACTGGACAGCTGCTCTAAGATCAAGGCCAGAGGAGACAGCAGGGCAGCCCATCTACTACAACTACAGGGTTCTGGAAGAGGAGACCCACTCCATATCTGCATTCATACAAGAGCTGGGAACCCAAAGGTGTAGCTGACAAAGTAGACAGATGCTGAGCCCTGCAAGAAGATCTCATGTGGAAGAGAAAACATGGCCAGTAGACATAGTAACATAGAAGGTTTGAAGGGATCTAATGAACCATCTCCCTAGACCAAGAACTACGGGAAAATAATGACTATTGAGAGGCAGAATTGTTTTTTCCCAGGGATGAGCCTCCTAGTTGGTTATCCAAAACAAAGTGGACTGCACTAAAATCATATAAATAAAAAAATACCAAATCGATTCAGCAGCTCATATTTATTTATGTTCATAGACATATAAATATATATGCAATAGTAATATCAAAAGAAAAAACTCCTTTGAGACAGAGTGAGTGGGGGCATGTAGCAGGCTTTCATTTAGGCTACCAACCAGCTCACAAATCATGACACAAAGACCTCTTATTAGCTGTGAATGCTTCCTGGTCCCATGGACTATGACACAAGATGTGGATTCTGCCCTATCCACCCACACAACACCATGCACACCTGAGAAATTTCTGTAGATCAGAAACTGACTTTGTTCCCTGGAACTAAACTTCACCAAATCATACCACTATAGCTTCTTGTAGTAAAGTTAGAAGCATTCTAATGATATATTGCTGAAAAATAATCCGTAACACCATATTTCTACCAGTTTCTAAACTATTTGTAATATTTATAAGACAAACCTGAAAGTGGAGTGCAATGTTCAGAACTTCTAGACACCAGACTTTCAGTTTTCCAATCTGTCTTCTTGCTACACACCAAAAGTTTGGCCATGTGTGCACACTGGACAATGATATTACAAGCATCATATCCTTCCATGCTAGGGCGGCAGAGTCTCCACATACCCAGGAAATCCATACACAGGAAGGCTCAGAGGACAAGACTACTGCCCAGATCACGACATGGACCAACAAAACCACAGTCTGGATCATGGTTCATCCAAGTCCCAGCAGAAATGACAGCTCAGCACACCTGCTCTGAACATGCTACACTCACCACGGCATGGCTTGGACTTCCTTACAGATCCCTAGAGCAGAACAAGAGGAGAATCCTGAAAAGAACTTGGAAGATCCCTCATTGGCTACATTAGCAGTTTCCCTAATGGGTGAGCAGAGTTCAAAGGACTCAGAGAGAAAAAAAAAACCCTTTCAGGTGGGTCCTTCCACACTATGATTGGATAGGACACTAACCAGGAGATTTGGTAGTTTAGTAAAATTCTCTAATCTCCTAGAGCACTTAATGTGTTTTTCCAATGCTCAGGGTCCTTTGGGTACACAGTTCTTTACATACTCAATGTCCACTGCAACCATCCTCTTGCTTCATAGCTGAATACAGGTCATATTCAAACAGTAACTGTTCTTAAACAAAAAGAAGGCATGTATTAGAACACAATGAAAGGTCTATGGGAGGGTATGAAAGCAGGGAAGACATAGTGATAATAATGTAAATATAATCCCAAAACATTTTGTTAAAAATTTGAAACACGCTTTATGGCCATGTGCTCCAGAACCAGGGATTTGTATTAGAGGACACCAAGTACTGCTCACACCATTTCTCCTGGGGTATACATCTTAAACCTGGAAAACACAGTCATGTTTTTCAGGTAAACACCATTCTATCCAGTTCTATTTCTTAGGTTCAAATGATGTAACTACTCTAATTTGGTTTCACGAAATATCAATTTTTTATCCAGATTCTTGATTGCCTGGCCTGTGGACCCAAAAAATGGCCAGTCAGAACATTTATTGATCTTGTAACATTGATTATCTCACTACTCATTGCTAAGGTCAACTACTATCACAGCAGGAAAGTTTTCACTCTCTTTCTTGCTCATCCTCTCTGCTGTGACTACACCTGCTTTATATTGGTCAGTTAACTCAATTCATACACAAGTTCCACCTCATTTGTAAATTCACAATAAAATCTAGAGAAGTTGGAGGATACTCATTCTCTGGTCTCTTTTTCCTTCCCACAGACCAGTCAAGGCCCAGACTGGAAGGAGTTGCAGGACTCTCTTTCCAGCACTGGAAGGCAGAGGCAGGATTAGGTGTTCAAAGCAATTCCCAATTATATAATGTGAGGCAAGTCTTGGTTACAAGAGTATTGACGTGAACCAATGGTTCACAACCTTCCTAAGGCTGTGACTCTTTAATACAGTTTCTCATGATGTGGTCATATCCCAACTATAAAATTATTATCACTTCTACTTCACAACTGTAACTTTGTTCCTGATATGAATTATAATATAAATATCTGTACTTTCTGACAGTCTAGGCCAGTCCTGTGATAGGGTCATTTGATCCCCCAAAGGAAGCCATGATCTCCAAGGTTGAGAAGCACTACTATAAACTGACATAAATGAATACATAAGCAAACACCAGCTAAGAAAAGGGTGGAGTAAAATTTTTAAATTGGGAAACATAGAAAAAATTATCAGCAGAGCATTAAAAGAAAATGAATATTAAAAAGGAAACCAATAATTGATGTTTTAAAGTGACAAAAATATTTGAAGGCATATGTAGCTACACTGACTTTGAATTAGAGTAGGCTCCTCCATGGTAGAGTGAATACCATTAATAAGAGACTGTATGACTTTGTCCCACATAAAATGATAGCAACTGAGTGATGTAACACATGGAATTCTAACACATGGAATTACAGCCAGTGGCCTGTATCTCAAGCCTCTCATCTGACTTCACTGTATCAATAAAGATTACACACATCTCCATAGGAGATTTCACTATTTGGAAACTGAATACTTAGTAGTTCAAGCTATCCTCCATAAACTGTGCACCCCCCAATAGTGTCAGTCTTCATTCACATGGAAGGAATCAATACATGCAGACAAATTACAGAGAAAGTCACTCACCATGCCCCATCAGCCCTTCTTTGTAATGGAGACCCCTGCAGCTCACAGCACTCAACTTCAGTCTGTGATCAAGCTATTGCCTAGTCTAATGCCCCCTACAGTGTACACAGTGGCCCGTGCCCCTGTCTGCAGGCCCCAGCCCTGTCTGCATGTCAATTCCACTCTTCCACCCCTTCTGGTCTGAAGGAAGAAGCCATTTTCCACATACATTTCCTTTCCCTGTTGTGCAATGGACAGTCCACTATGTGACTCAAAGTGATAATTTTAGAACTCTGTGGTGGTGCAGACATTAAATACAGAAATTAGGGTGATTAGTTGGACATAATAAAGGCAATGCTTTGTGGGGATACAGACAGGGTTCAAGTCCACCTCAACCAATGTAGGAGACTTTGACTTAAAACTGCTTATCAAAAAGACTGGAGACTCCCTGTCCAAGAATTAATAAACCTCCATGGCACACAGGGACTTATTGTTAGTTGTGACCCTGTAACTGTCTCTTGTGAAGCATGTTAGAGGCCAACATTTTAGTGGAAGATTGGGCCTTTCTACTGGTTGTAAATCAAGGTTGTCTCAATTGTAATGGAATGTAGCTGGTTAATCCTGGGGAACAAACTTTTACATCTTATCGTAGTAATTTCTAACCAGAATGGTTAGCATACTACTTATCTTTGGGGTATTTGGGATGCAGCCCTCAGTTACCTAAATTCTACTTTGTGAACTAATGTCTCCTAGAACTGGAAAGACCATGTACCGTTAATTCTACTACCATCAATTCTACTCTTCTACATCACAGTTTAGCATTGGAGTGCAACTTTACACAGGAAACACGGTTTACAAGCTCCTAAAATTAATTCCTGTTAGAATTTAAATCTTAATGTTAACTGTTCAAAGTGTAGAACTTCTGGAAGATAAGGGAGGGACCAGGCCTCTTTAAGTTTGGAAATCTGTGTTTCATAGAAACAACAAACACATGGTGCTGGCATTTCACAGTGATGTCAACAAGGACATTTCAAAGCACAGTCCTGCTCCCAATGTCTGCACAGGAGCAGCCAACAGAGTGAAGTTTTCAGAGGCTGCCAGCTGACCCCAACAATTGCAGAGATTATGCAGGACCACATACTGGAGCATGCAGGATGAGCAGGACCATGCTGGACAATGCAGGACAAGGAAAGAACAAGCAGAACTCTGCACCTGACCACTTCCTCCCACCCAGCAGGGGAAGAACCCAACACACTGACTCCCATGACTCAACTGAGCACTCTTCCCAGTCTGGGGACAGCAGCCCCGCACTCACCATATTGTAGTTTTCCAGCTCCACCATGCTCTTTGCTCAGCTCACAGCAACAACAGCAGCAACACTCTCAGCATAGCACACAAAACGAAAGGGACAGATTCTCTTGTTAGCCAATTCTGAGGGAGGAGGCTGGAAAGACCCTGTAGAACTTCTGACTGGCAGGTCCCCTGGAGTGCCTGATTGGCTAGTGAGGACTGAATGACAGGAGCAACTCCCATAGGGTTACACTGGGCTTAAGGACACAGCACAATGATTCCTGATCCTGCCTTCCACCCCAGATCCAGACCTTTTCTGAACCAGCAAAGATTTGCAATTCAATAGCACTTGCCCCTGGCTCTAGTAGCAGACAATGTGATCTTCCTGCTGTCCATAGGCACTCCCCTTCTTCCTCCTGGACACAATGTGGCTAACTAGCTTGTACAACACAGTATACTATGTGGGGTGGAGATTCCCTGTCACACAGGTGAAAGAATACCCAGAATATTAACAACTAAAAGAGATTTAAGAGACAAAGGGAAATGTTTTTTAGGTGGCTTCACAGGGAGGTCAGGTGAATTCAATGTACTTTTTACCTGCTTGTCACAGGGACTTCAGACAACCAGGAAAAAAAGCAGGAACTAGATCACTAACAGGATAAATAGGTCTTTCACCATCAGAAAGCTGGATCATGGCGCTATTGCTTAAGAAGCTTTATTCCTGAAATTCAGGGCAAAGTGTTGGCAAACTATATAACAATAAAGAGTAGTCTTCATGCAAAGTTGAATACTTAGAGAATAATGGAGCTAGGAAAAATGCCTTTGTGTCCACCGTTGTTAGCCAGCACATCTTCCTCAGTGGGGAGATGAAAAAAAAACTGTATTATTGGATCTCTCCACGTATGTAGACAGTTGATTTCTTAGAATATCTTACAAGCTGTGGTTCAGGTAGTCCAACAATGGCTGCCTAACAATGGAAATTTGAAGAAGCCAGTAGTTGTTCATTCCATGAGGCTGCATGTCTCAGCTGGTCTTCAGTATACACCAAAATACCAAGGAAGAAGGATCTAATGCTGGGAAAGTAATTTACTTGGTAGCCAGTGCTAGGGCAAAGAGGCAAAGAAAGAGAGCTTCCTCCTTCAAGATGCTTCATATGTGCAGGCTGCCACCAGAGATGCAATCCAGATTAAAGGTGGATCTTAAACTTCATTTGATTTTTACTTTTTTGGTGATTTTGAGACTAGGTTTATCTGTGTAGACTGGGAACTCCTTCTGTAGTCCAGGCCAGCCTCAAACTTTGGTAAATCCAACTCTTTCTACCACCTGAGTGCTTTTGGTTAAAGTGTACATAGACACCAAGCAGCTGAACATGGATTTCACCTCAAATGATCCAGATGAAAGATGAATCTTTTTTCAAAACATTCAAAAAATCCATCACAGGTATACAGAACTCTTAGGGTTTTAGTTAATTCCACAAGAATAGGTATGACTACAAGAATAGCCCACACAACAGCTAAGAAAGAAGAAATGAGAAAAGTTATTTCTTGCAGGAGGCAGGGAAAAAATGCTTTTCCTAAACAAAGGAAGTATGTGGATTTTACTTAGAAAAGCTGGACATATTCACATAGAATTCTCCCTATTCCTTAGCAGGCAAGTAAACAAATCTATTTCTGAACATGATAACAATGTAAAAGCAGAGACATTTAGGGGTATTCTTTCTCTCATGTCATGCAAAAATGTATGTAAAGTATAAAAATCATTGGAAAAAATTGTCTCTGGCATGCTGAAAATCAAGAAATCACATGGTAAAATAAATATTGCTTTGAAGCTTATGCAACCTGTGAATCTTGATGTTCAGTCTAGAAGATAACTGTACCAGTGCTATTCTCACCAATAGAAAAGATAGAGAACACAAATAAAGGAAACTTCAAGAAAAAGACACTTAAAAGCACTATATACTCTGCTCTTAGATGAATGGTTATGATGAACTATATTAACCTCAGAATGAAGCTGCTTTTTCCTCTGAGCAGGCTGGATCAGTGGAAGGCCACAGCTCCTTCCATGCAAGACCTTAGGGAAGTAATTTATCTAGCCCTGGCTGCTGCCTGTCTCAGGGCTGTGACATCCCTCTAAAAAATTCCATTGTTCACTTTTTTTTTTTTTTTGATTTTTCGAGACAGGGTTTCTCTGTGTAGCTTTGCGCCTTTCCTGGAACTCACTTGGTAGCCCAGGCTGGCCTCGAACTCACAGAGATCCGCCTGGCTCTGCCTCCCGAGTGCTGGGATTAAAGGCGTGCGCCACCACTGCCCGGCTTCATTGTTCACTTTTTGTAACTTTTAACAAAATGAAATTTTATGAGTGTTGTCCTTGCATGTGTCAGTGCACACTACTTAGAGAGGTCAGAAGAAAGCAGCAGATGCCTGGGACTGGAGTTACAGCAAATTGTTAGCTGCATGTGGGTTCTAGAAATAGAACCTGAGTCCTCTGTAATGACAGCTAGTGCTCTTAATTACTGACCCATGTCTCTAGCCCCTCTTTTTATTTGGAATTTATTTCCATAAATTGTTTCTCAGAAAATTGGCAGTCAAAACCCTCAGGACCCAGCTATACCACTCTTGGGAATATACCCAAGGAATGATCAATCTTGCCACAAGGACAAATGGTCAACTGTGTTCATAACAGTATTATTTATAATAACCAGAACCTAGAAACAACCTAGATGACCTTCAACTGAAGAAAATATGCCACATATACACAACGGAGTACTACTCAGTAGTAAAAAACAAAGATATCATGAAATTAGCAGGCAAATGGATGGAACTAGCAACTCTTATCCTGAGTGAGGTAACCCAGACTCAGAAGGACAAACATGGTATGTACTTACTCATAAGTGGATACTAGATGTAAAGCAAAGGATAACCAGAGTGCAACCCATAGTTCCAGGGAGGCTAGCTAACAAGGAGGACCCTAAGAGGGACACAAAGATAGCCCAACAAAGGAAAAATAGATGAGCTCTATATGAGCAAACTGGGAGTAAGGGGCGTGGATGGAGGGCAAAGAATGGGAGATGAGCATGTAGGGGAAGAGGAGGTTTGAGCTGGAAAAGGACAGAGTGGGAGAGCAAGGAAAGAGATATCATGATAAATGAAGACATCTTGGGAATAGGAAAAAACAGGGTGCTAGGAAATTTCTCAGGTACCCACAAGGATGATCCCACCTTAGACTACTAACAATAATGAAGAGGGTGCCTGAACTGGCCTATTCCAGTCATCAGATGACTCAGTAACCAAACTGTAATCATAGAGCCCTCATCAAGTGACTGATGGAAGCAGATACAGAGATCCATGGCAGGGTGGCAGGCTGATCTCTGGGAATCCAATCGATGAGAGAGAGGAGGGATTATGTGGGCAGGGAACGTCAAGATCTTGATGAGAAAACACATAGAGATGACCAACGACACTATTGGAAACCCATGAACTTAGTACCAATAACTGTGGAGCCCCCATAGGACTGGACTAGACCCTCTGGATATGTGAGACAGTTGTTTAGCTTGAACCATTTAAGGGGCCCACAGGAAGGGAATTGCAATCCATCCCTGGTAAATGGGTGGGCTTTTTGGAGCCCAGTGCCTAGGGTGTGACACCTTGTGCAGTCTTGGTGCAGTAGGGAGGGCCTTGGATCTGCCTCAGCTGAGTGGGGCCAGGATCTACTGACTCCCCATGGGAGTTGTTGACTTAGAGGAGGTGGGAATGCACGGTATGTTGGGGAGGAATGCTAGGGAGCAGGAAGGGGGAGGGTCTGTAGCTGGTATGTGAAATGAATAGAAACTTTCTTAGTAATAAAAAAAAGAAAATTGTTAATTAAATGTCATTACATTCCTTTTCCCTTTCATCTTTTCATTCACTCCTTTCCAAAATCCCTTCTAAATTCTTCCTTTAAGTGTGAGTGAACAAGTATGCTGAAATACACGAATACAATCTGCTGCATCCAATTTTGTTAGTTGTACATATATGGATGTTTGGCTGACCATGTTGTATTGGCCAAATAATTAGGCATCTCATCCTTGCCCTATTCTCACAAATATAGGATAATTCTATGTTGTAATCCATATCAAGTATTTAACCCTGACTAGGTTGCCTTGTACCAGAAATATAAAGAATATAAAACTTATGGTAGAAAATGCCTCATCATTTAAGAGCATCAAAGTTTCCTTCATAGCACCCAGCTTCCATTCCCAGTACATATAGAAGCTTGCTACTATCTGTAACTCCAGCATCAAGGGCTCTGACACCATCTTATGGTCTTGCTGGCCATTATAAGAAGAGGAGACTAAGACTATTACAACTATTTTTCAAGCCATGTGTGGTAGTGCATTATTTTAGTACCAGCCATCTGCACACAGAGGCACAAAGATCACTCTGAGTTTCACAGCCTGTACTACATAATCTACAAATGCATACATGGCACACACACTCACACACATACACAATAAAAGAACAAAACTTAAAAAAAAAACAAGAACAAGAGAATTGGAAAATTGGAACAATACATTACCTATTAAAATCAATTCAAGTGTCTGTCACTGGTGTCCATAGAACCATTTTCAAAAATAATTATGACCACGCATACAATCACAGTCCATCAATCCCAGCCACTAAGAGAAACTGAATACTTGTGGGTAGGCCACCACCATACCATGTTACTTGAACTGCCCATGATGAGCTGGGTGTTATCAGACCAAGCAAGTCATGAAGTAAGACACACTGCAGCAATCTCTTATCAAATGGAAGCTGTATATGAGTGGTTGGGCCCAAGCAGGTCCTGAAGGAACAAGCAAGCTCCATGAAGAAGTTGCCAAAATGCCTATGGTTTCTGTAGTGAATATTGCTCTGTATGTTGTGACTATGTTGCTCTGACTGGTTAATAAATAAAGTGCTGATTGGCCAGTAGCCAGGCAGGAAGTATACACAGGACAAAAAGAGACAAGAATTCTGGGGATAGGAAGGCTGAGTCAGGAGATGCCACCAGCTGCCGCTATGAAAAGCAAGATGTAAAGATACCGATAAGCTACAAGCCACATGACAAGGTATAGATTTAAAGAAATGGGTTAATTTAAGATGTAAGATCTAGGTAGTAAGAAGCCTGAGCCATTAGGCCAAATAATTTTAATTAATATAAGCCTCTGTGTTTATTTGGTTCTGAGCAGCTGTGGGCCTGGAGAAAAATCCAGTTACAGGTTTCTACTCCTCTTACAATGCCTTCTGCTGCCAAGTACACACCTAGAGTCTCATGGGGTATTCCCTATGATTGGCTGAAGTAAGAGAACACTAGGGTCAGTTGATGGTCCTGTACATCATGCTTGCACCACCCAGAAATAGACAGCTGCAGCATTTCAATCCTATTTGAGCACAAGCCTGAAAGATATTGGTGAAATGTGTAAGAGCCCAAAACAGCTTGACCACACAGCTGTCATGATAGGCTTTGGGAGCCAGGTACATCTGTCATAATAGGCTTACTGGTAGGCAATATCTGGATCCTTATGCTGACACCACCTAGGGATCCAACCAAGGATAGGCCAGCATCTAAGGGAAAGTATCTGACACTCCAAACATTCCAACTATTACATAAGAATAAGATAAGATCAAGATTGACAGATGTCTGTGTGAAGGTGTCAGATCCCCTAGATCTGGAGCTACAGACTCCTGATCCTGGAATTACAGATAGTAGTGAGCTTTTGTATGTACTAGGAATGGAAGCTGGATGCTCTGAAAGAATCTTCAGTTTTCTTAACAGGTAAGGTATTTTCTACCCTATGTTTTCAATGAACCAGTGCACTCCAGGTCTTCCACTCTTTCCTGTTTTTGACAACTACATGTAGCTGTAAGAGACAAATTCCTGCAGGACCACACTTTGTGATTCACACTTGGGCTTTAAAGCTCCTCAGTCCCCACCCTCTCAGTCCCTGTAACCTACATTCCTGGTAGGAATAAGGATGTTCTAAAGAGACACTTATATCTCTCCCTTTGTCAACAAGTGAAACAGTGAACCACATGAAATTTTAATTTCACTGAGTGTGTCTTTCTGGGAAAAGACTTAAATCCTCCAGATGAGAATATGGGAGGGTTTTACAGATGGGAAAAATTCATTATATGGCTTTATTAGATTGCTTTGTTTTGCACATCTTTTGCCATCTAAGAACTCAAGGATAGGTTAGTTATCTTGTATTTTCTTTATTGTACCAAATTAGTCAATTTGAATAAATGTCCTGTTTTAAATTTTCATTAATAATTTGCTTTATTCCATTTATTTTTTCTGTTTTTTTTTTTTGTAGAAAATAATATTACTATGACTCTTTGGCTGGTCTGGAACTCACACTATAGACTAGCCTGTTCTAGGACATCAGAGAGATCTCATCACCTTGTCACCACAGTGCTTGCGTTGTAGCTGGGCATGTCACTCCCTGGATAATGTGGTTCATTTGATTGGCTTACTGAGGATGAATGACTGAGCCTGCTTAGATAGAGTAGCCAGGACACAGGTTCTGATCCTATCTCCAGTACCAGAAAAAGGTTCCCATCAAATGTAGCCTTCCTGCCTTAATGTCCACTGTCTTCAAACTATGAGAAATTTTATTTTTCTTTATTATTGAGTCTGTTATAATTGAACAATGACCTGGTAAAAGTTCTGTCCTATTCTGCAGATGGTGAAAGCCAGGCTCACAGAGATAAGTATTTTTTGAGTATAGTTAAGTATAAATGTTCATGTAACTCATCCCATCATTCTAATGCCTCACTAAATGCATTTGAAGGAAACTAAGCCAGACATGGTGGCTCAGGCCTTTAATCATGGTACTTAGAATGTGGAGGTAGGAATTTCAAGTTTACAAAGTCATCCAAAATGAGAATGGTCAATGGGGTCTGGTGGGAGGACCATAAAACTAAAGAAGACTGTAATTGGCTTAGGAGGGTGTCCATAGTCTTCCCTGCAGCTCCAAAACTTCAGGGTCATGGCATCAGCAATTGTTAGCTGAGGTATTTACTGTTGGTTAGACTGGTGCTGCTCCTCGTGGTTGGCTGTTGTCTGCAGTGGCCATGCATGGAGGAGAATGCTGGAGGAGAGTCACAAGCCATAGTTACCTTTTTAGAGCTTTATTAGCATAGGGGGGGAGAGAGGGAGAGAGGGGGGTGACGGAAAGGAGGAGCAGAGAGGAAAGAGAGGGAAGAGGAAGGGCACACAGAGGGCCCAACCACTTTTTAGCCTGCGATGCCTTCAAAAGCTGATGATGTAATTAAGGACCAATACCTTTTATTTACCAACTCAAGTTTACTATTCTGGATAATATTTTCTATTCTTTATAATGTTTTCTGTCCAAGGAACCTAGATCACTTGGGGATAAGACTCTTTTTTTTTTTTTTTTTTTTTTGGTTTTTTGAGACAGTGTTTCACTGTGTAGCTTTTCGCCTTTCCTGGGACTCACTTGGTAGCCCAGGATGGCCTCGAACTCACAGAGATCCACCTGGCTCTGCCTCCCAAGTGCTGGGATTAAAGGCATGCACCACCGCCCGGCTGGGGATAAGACTCTTGTTGCTCATTAAATAGTGGAATAATCCTTCAGGTGGGAGAATTAGCCTCAGGCAATATGAGATCCCCAACTGCATACCTAATACAATGTGTTCATCCTTGAATCTCTATAAACCAACAGAACAACCAACAGAAATGGACTGAGCAGGTTTTATTTATATATTTGTGCCTACATGTTCTCACATGCTTAACAAGGAAGAAATTTTGTGAGGGAAGAATTTGGGACGGGATGGTGAGAGGACAAGGAAGGGGAAATTGATTTAATACATATTGTAGTGAGCACATACTCTGATTATGGGGGAGGAATAATCACTCTTGATTCAGACTTGGAATAACACTCATTTATTCACACAGTAAGATTACAAACAATATTCATCATGTCTTCCAAATGGAAGCAGAAGTACCTCTTTAAGTGTACAGGTCAGGACTCGTCACGTCTGTTCCTCTGGATCTTGGGTCAGCCTTCCTCAGGTCAGCCATATCTGCACTGGGGACAGGATCTCTCGTCTCTGACAGAGGAGAGTTGTCTCACGCGAGGGCCTGAAGAGCTCTGTTGGTCGGGTCTGAGGCTACAACTTTTATATTCTTTTCTGCCTAGTTTCTAATCTTATTCCTACTTCAACACATAGCTTATAGCTTATCACTACTCCATTTGTGGTTTACTTATATCACTCTATTGCTTATCACTCCTGACCAGGGTTGCTCACCCTAGGCCTTACATGTTCCTTATACATATTAATTAAAATATATGAAAATAAATTTTACATAAAGAAGTGGCCTTGGGAGATAGCTTAAAAGTTAAAAGTAGCACCAGGATGTTACATAGGACAAAGATTCCATTATATTTAATCATCTCTTGTAACTCTCTTCTGGCCCTGCAAGTCCTCTGCACAGACTCCTGGAGGCAAACACCCTCATACATAAAATAAAATACTGCTTAAAAATGGAATTCTCTGCAATGATGTCCCAGCCCTGAGACAGACAGCAGGCAGGGCTAGTTAAAAGGATCTCCTTCCCATCCTGAATGCTTGTAAAACATTCTATGAAATCAATTTTGTACATACATGGAGAGATTCATACTAGCAGTCCTGGTCATGTAGAGAAGCTTGAATAATACAGTTGTCTTTTTTTTTTTCACCTGCCCAGGAAGGAAGATGTGCTGGCTAACAATGGTGCTCATAAATGCATTCTTCCTAGGTCCATTATTCTCTAAGTATTCAACTTTCCATGAAGAATACTCTTTATTTTACCTAATTTGCCAACAGTTTGCTCTAAATTTCAGGAATAAAACTTCTTAAGCAATGGAACTGTGAGACCAAAATGAGCCATCTTAGAAATAAGACAAAAAAAAAAAAAAAAAAAAAGAAAGAAAGAAAGACATAAGACCAAAATGCCTTTACCCAAAAACTAAGGCCTAAGATTTCTCCTTTTGGAAATAGGCCATTAGTTACTGAAACCTGTCAGTCCAGATTTCAGAAACCAGGAAGTGTAAAAGTACACAGTCGCAAGATAGTTACAAGGTAATGCCAGCCAGACCATGGAATGTCCTCTCCCTGGTTTCCAGGGTAACTGACCATAAAAATGCCCCCACCTGAGGGGAGCCAATGAGAAATGGCAGCGGGCAACCACTCCCTTAGAAGTAATTTCTAGAAGCCCCTAGAAGCGAGCCAATCAGAATTGTACCCGTACTAGCACCCCTAAATGATGTAACCTTGTGATTTTTCCCTTTAAAAACTGAGCTTGCGGACAGGCGGGCACTTCCTCCAGGCCCCCACTGTGTTGGATGTATTGGACGAAGTCCCTGCCTCAGCTTGTATTGCTTTTGGATATCCCAGAATTAATCCTTGCTTTTGTGTTCCAGCATGCTTGTGTTTGGTGATCTCTCTGGGGGTTGTGATCTGGGCAAAACAGAACAATCATCCAGCTTTCTGATGGGAGAAAGGCCTAATATTTTGTTTCTGATCTAGGGACCTTGTCCAGCCATCCAACACCATAGAGGCTGGAGGAGGTACCTGACCATCTGCAAGCTCAGGTTTTAAAGGCAAAAGGGTAAGGTTACACCATTTATGGGTGCTAGTACGGGTACAATTTTGTTTGTTTTGTTTTGTTTTGTTTTGTTTTTCGAGACAGAGTTTCTCTTTGTAGCTTTGCGCCTTTCCTGGAACTCACTTGGTAGCCCAGGCTGGCCTCGAACTCAAAGAGATCCACCTGCCTCTGCCTCCCGAGTGCTGGGATTAAAGGCGTGCGCCACCACTGCCCGGCACGGGTACAATTTTGATTGGCTCATGTTTGAGGGGCTTTTCAGATTTTCTGTGTTATCTTACTTTGTAGATTTAACCGGTTGTTTGTCAAACTTTATAGACTACCTCTGGCATTGGGGCATTCTGTGGCTCATCAGTTGCTCCCAGATAGTCCTTCACACATCCTGACTTTCAACTTTTAATCATCTCCGGTATTGGGGCATTCTATGGTTAATCAGTTGTTACCAGATGGCTCTTCAAACATCCTAAATTTGTCCTGGGACCTATGTAAGCAGCTCTGAGAACTTTGAAACTCAGGCCTGTTTCAAGCTGGGGTAAGGGGCTTGCTTGAAGTGGTGCTGGTTTGTTTTTCTAGTATGTACAAGCTAGCTAGCCACTTTGTGTCCAGGAGGTAGAAGGGGAAGTGCCTAAGGAGAGCAGGGTTTACTTTTGCAGCCAGGGGCAAGTGCTATTGATATGCATATCTCTCCTGATCTAGAACAAGTCTTTGTCTAGGTGGAAGGGAGGGACTGGAACTTTTGTGCTGTGTTTTTAAGCACATTGTAACCCTATGGGATGTGCTCTTGTCACTCAGATCTCATTAGCCAATCAGGTCGTCCAGGTTCCCTGCCAGTCAAAAGTGGTGCAGGGTTCTTCCTGCCACCACTGGCTTCAGACTTTTCTTTGAAGATGAGCTGGCACCATCAGTTTTGTGTGGTGTGGTGTGCTGTAAGTGCTGCTGCAGGAAGCTGAGCAGACAGCATGGCTGAGCTGGGAAACAATGACATGGTGAGTGAGGGGCTGCTGTCTCTAGATGGGGTGGAGCAGATGGTGAGGTGGAGGATCCAGTATGGTGGGTCCTCCTCAGGTCTGGGTGGGAACCTGTCTGCAGAATTCCTGTCCTGTGAGGTCCCATGTGGAACTTGAAACGCCCTGGATCAAGGGGCAGGCCTCTGAATACCTGTTCTGTTGGCTGAATCTGCTCACAGAATTGAAAGTATGAAGCTGTGCTTAAAGCCATCTTTGAACTTAAATATGCTTTGATGAACCCATGGAAACCATGATGCCAAACTTGGAGACTACCTTCTTGTACCTTGTTGAGTGAGGATGAATATTTTGCATTTTATTTTTATGTGTAAGATCCATTTACAGTTAATTTTGTGGGTGGTTGTAAAAGGCACTTCATGTATTGGGTAGCATGCCACTACTAACGTATGATGTAGATGAGTAGAATTGGTGACTTAAAGGATTTACTAATGCTTAGGAGATAGTAAGTCTCACAAAATAGAATTTGGTAGAGAGAGGACTGTCTCAAAAAAAAAAACCCAAACGAACAAAGATAAGTATATTCTAGCCAGGCTTGTTAGAGATTAGAACAGTAGGATACACTATTGTTTGCCAGGATTGTCCAGACATTTTTTCCAAACCATTACTATGAAGCCACTGATGATTTACAACCAAAAACTAGGCCCAACACTACATAAAATAATGAGATTCTAACAAGCATCTTATTGAGACATTATAGTGTCACAACCAACTTTAAGGCTTGGTGTGCCATAAAGTTCCAGTTTTCTTCTTGAGAAAAGCTTATTTCTGCCAGAAGGTCAATATGACACCAGGTGACAAGTATTTGAAGAGTAAAGCAATGTTGTATTAAGGACTGGATTGATCAAGCAAGGCTTTCATTTAGGCCCTCATACAAAGAAAAGGATTATTCTTGGAAGAGCTATTAACAGCCTGGGGCGTAGGCCTTCCCTAAGTGCCTGATTGATTGACAATAAAACAGAGCTCCCTCCATAGAATCAGAAATATGTTTGGGTGAACTGGTAATGGTCTAGGACCAGGACTTTTATTGTGGGGTTGCTTCAGATCCCACATAGAGCTATGGTTATCAGTCCCAAGAACACTGATGGGCTTACTCAGTAATGATCTTGAAATATCCTGTGTTTTTTTGCAGCATTGTTTGATTAGTCTCCTCCTGAGTCTGTCCCATTGTATGATAGTTTCTGCTTACTTCCCAGAACTTTTCCATTTCGCCACTGGAAGTAGTATCCAAGGTACTATTCTTTTTAAGAAGCTTACATGTCTTGCAATGTAGCTTGTACAAAGCTATCCCATGCCAGCTTTTTTTTTCTACCTTCCACTTTTTCCATGATTGTCATCCACAGTCAGCTTCAACCCAGCACAATATCACTAAAGAATGACCTACTGTCTCAGGTATCTGTAATATTTAAGAAAGAATCCTGGGAGAAATTTTGCTGTCTAACTCACCCATCTGCCCAAATGGCTAGACCTACAGTTGCTTGTCTGTATTTATATTGTTCAAAGTGAAACCTGGAGCATATAGCTAAAAGACACAAGGATGGCAGCATATGTTGAATGCACAATATGTCTAGGTTGTCTCCCCTTTGAGCATTTGCCAGAGATGGATGCATACTATTATTAAAGGTATTTTTCTTTATTAATAGCCTATGTGTGATTTCTCCCTGGGAAGTCATATTAATTCCAGGACAGCTGCATTTTCATCTTGTTTGAAAAACCTAACAAATAATGCTGCTATAAACATAGTTGAGCATGTGTCCTTGTGGTATAATTGAGCACTCCTTGGGTATGTGCCCAAGAGTGGTATAGCTGGGTCTTTAGGGAGATTGATTTCCAGTTTTCTGAGAAAGCACCATACTGGTTTCCAGAGTGTCCATACAAGTCTGCTCTCCCACCAACAGTGTAGGAGTGTTCCCCATGCTCCACATACTCTCCAACATAAGCTGTCTTCAGTGTTTTTGACTTAGCCACATTTACTTTTGAAAATGATTCTATGGGCACCAGTGGCAGACACTTGAAATGACTTTAAGAGGTATTGTATTGTTCTAATGCTCCCTTTCTTGTATGTAATTTAGTTTTCTTCTTTTCATGTGTGTGTGTGTGTGTGTGTGTGTGTGTGTGTGTGTGTGTATGTGTGTGTTTGTGTATGTATGTGTTTGTGTACACTGCGGCATAGGCTTTAAAACTCTCAATGATCTTCCTTCTTCTGTGTCCAGTTTGCTGGCAATATAAGAATGCACTGCCACTAACATCTTAAAAAATAATTTTTATGATCTAAGTTTCCTTTTCTTATGGTGGACAGGAAGGCAAGGAGATGGTGTCAGAACCTCTGGTACTAGAGTTACAGGTATTAGAGACCCGTTAAATGTATTGGGAATGAAAGCTGGATGTTCCAAAAGCATCTTCAGTGCTCTTAACTGGTGATGAATTTTCCTACATATGTTTTCTATTCTTGATTATGTTTCCCATCCAAGGTAAACCAGTCATGGTTAGACACCAGATGCTAGGGAAAAGAGAGATGGCTCAGTGGTTAAGAGCCCTGACTGATGTTCCAGAGGACCCAGGATCAACTCCCAGGCCATCCAGTGTCTAATCACACCAAGATTAAAAAAAAAATAGACATAGACACCAGATGCTGATTAAAATGTGGAATTCTCCAGAGAGAATTAACCTCTGGCAAAGATGAGATCCCTAATTATTTATCTAATACAACATGGTCAGCCCATTCTCTCTCTCTCTATATATATCTATATCTATATTATAGATATAGATATATATCTATAGATATAGATATGGATATAGATATATAGATATATAGATATAAATACAGATATAGATTTAGATATAGATATCCAACAAAAGTGGATGCAGCAGTTTGTATTAATGTATATCATCATTTTTATTCACCAACAGCTAATAAGTAATAAGTTGGAAAGTATGTGGGAAGGGGTAGAATCATGAGATAAAAGGGGAAAGTGATGTAATATCTCTTGCTTATCAATTTATGGAAAGAAATTTTAAATGAAAAGGGAGCTAGATTGACAGCTCAGCAATTAAAGAACTGGGTGTTTTTAGAGAGGACGCAGGTTCCATTTCCAGGACCCCCCTGGATCTAACCATTTGTTGTAACTTTAGTCCCAGGAATCTTCTGCCTCCTTTTGGCCTTGTTAGGCACTATAAAGAGACACATACAGGCAAAATATTGTATACATAATTTTTTAAAAAGTTAGAAAAAGGAAACAATAAAAGTTTTTACTATGATGTCATAGCCCTTAGCCATGAAACAAGCCAGGGCTCATTCAAATGAACTCCTGCTGTTGTTGCATGGAAGCAGCTGTGCCCCCATGCTAGGCTAGCCTGCGCAGAGGGAAAAGCAGTTTTGTTCTGAGATTGATATAAATCATTATAACCATCTGTCTAGGAGCAAAGTAAACAGTACTGTTAGGTGACTTTTCCTTGAAGGTTTCTGTATTTGTGTTCTCTATCTTTTGTATCTGTGAGAATTGTGTCAATGGTACAGATATATTTTAGATCAAACATCAAGATTGACAGGTCATATGGGCCCCAAAACAATCTACTTTTTACAAGGTTATTTCCTTAATTTTCAGCTAAGACCTTGTGGTACAAGATGAACATGTCAAAGACATTTCTTTCCATCATTTTTATAATTAATATATGTTCCTGCATAACTTTGAGGTAAGAATGTCCATAAATGTCTCTGCTTTTACATTGTGACATGATCAGAAGTGGATTTGTTAACTGAGCATGCTTAAGAATATGCAGAGTGCTACAGGAATGTGTCCAGGCTCCCTACTCAAAAACCACATGCTTCCTTTGTTTAGGAAAAGCATTGTTTTGGAAATGACTCCCATGTTCTCCTTGCATTCTGCAGTTAGGAAATCTTTCTCATTTTATCTGTCTTGTCTGTTGTGATGGCTTATCTTTTTTTTTTTTTTTTGAGACAGAGTTTCTCTATGTAGCTTTGCGCCTTTCCTGGAACTCACTTTGGAGACCAGGCTGGCCTTGAACTTGGAAGAGATCCACCTGCCTCTGCCTCCTGAGTACTGGGATTAAAGTCCTGTGCCAACATCACCTGGCCGTGATGGCTATTCTTAATAGTCAAGCTGACTACCTCTTTTTTTTTTTTTCAAAACAGGGTTTCTCTGTGTAGATTTATGCCTTTCCTGGAACATGCTTTGGAGACCAGGCTGGCTGCGAACTCACAGAGATCCTCCTCACGCTGCCTCCCGTGTGCTGGGATTAAAGGCGTGCACCACTACCGCCTGGCTTGCTGACTGCCTCTTTAATTAATTAAAACCCAAAAGATTTGTGTACACCTGTGAGGGATTTTTCTTAAAGGTTTTGAAGTTAAAGACACATCTTTAATCTGGATCATTTTAGGTGATAAGATCCACTTTTAGCTGCTTGGTGGCAGTGCACACCTTTAATCCCAGGAAGCAGAAGCATTTGGATTTTCTGAGTTTGAGGGCAGCTTGCTCAACAGAATGAGTTTCAGGGCAACAACAATAAAACCTTTCTTGAAATAACAAAGAAAAAATCAAAAAAGAATAAGATCCAACTTTAATCTGGGTAGCAACTCTTGGTGTCAGTCTACATATATAAAGGATATTGAAAGAGGAAGTTTTCTTTTCGCCTGCTTACCCTAGCTCTGATTATCAAGTTTTTGAGTTTACTAGAATCAGCCTACTTCCTTAAAATTGTGGTGTATACTGAAGACAAGTTGAGATGTCCAGCCTCATGTACTGAATAACTACTGGACTTTTCAAATTTCCATTGGTGGACAGCCATTGTTAGACTAGCTCTACCACAGTTTGTGAGACATTCTAATAAATCCACTTCGTACACACATGGAGAGATTCATTCTACTAGTCCTGTTTATTAATATTCTGATCCTGGCCCTTTCTAGCACTCAATGTCCTGTTCTTAAGGGAAGGCACTCAAAGCTTGTTCTTAAGGAAAATTTCCACCCACTACCCTCTCTCTCTCTCCTGTTTTTCTCCCAGAAAGTGTGAGCACATTTGAATTCCCCCCCACACTTTTTCCCTCTTTCTCTTCCCCTTCTCTCTTCCTCCACTAAATAGACCTCTTCACTGAGTGTTGTCTGATGTCACATTTGTCTGTCACCAGCAGCAGGGAACCTTGGCTCTATACCTGCCAGAGCCTTTTTTTTTTTTTTTTTTTTTTTACAATTCATAACGTGGTTCATGTACAGAAGCTTGAATAATGCAGTGGTTTTTTTGTTTTGTTTTTTCACCTGCCCTAGGAGTAAGGTATGCTGACTATTAACAGTGCTTGCAAGTATATTCTTCTTAGCTTCAACTTTCCTTGAAGCCTAACCTTCATTATTATTTATTTGCCAACAGTGTGCTCTGATTTTCAGGAATAAAACTCCTAAAGCAATGAAGCCATTTCTGATGGGAGAAAGACCTGTTATCTTGTTTGTGATCCACTTCCAGCATTTCTTTCCTGGTTGTATGAAGTCCCTGTGACAACTAGGTAAAAAGTGGGTTCAGTTCACCTGACCTCAACTTGAAGTCACAAAACAAACATCTCCTTTTTTGTCTTTTAATTTCTTTTTAGTTGTTAATATTCTGGACACCCTTCCACCTGTGGGACGTGGAATCACTCCACCCCACATAGTATAGTGGGCTAGCTACACTGTGTCCAGGATGAAGAAGGGGAAGTGCCTACCAAGAGCAGAAAGACAGCAGGGTCTGCTTTTGGAGCCAGGGACAAGTGCTATTGAAATGCAAATGTTTAGAAAAGGTCTGGGTCTGTGGTGGAAGGCAGGATCAGGAACAATTGTGCTGTGACTTTAAGCACAGTGTAACCCTATGAGAGTTGCTCTTGTCACTCAGGCCTCACTAGCCAATCAAGCCCTCCAGGTGACCTGCCAGTCAGAAGTGGTACAGGGTTCTTCCAGCTGCTAGCTTTAAGCTTGACTTTGAAGGGAAACTGGCAGCAGCAGTTTTTTGTTGTATGCTGTGCTGTGTGTGCTGGTGCAGAGAGCTGAACAGAGAGCCTGAGTGAGCATGAAAACCACAGCATTGTGAGTAAGGTTCAGGAGCCAGAGTGGTGGGTCCTTCTCAGATCTGGGTGGGAAACTTCAGCCAGAATCCCTGTCCTGTGAGGTCTCATATGGTCCTTGAAACTTCCTATTCCCAGGGCAGGCCTCTGGATAACTTTGCTCTGTGGGCCGAATCTGTTCACAGAATTGGAAGTAGGAAGGTGTGTATAGAAACATCTTTGTAGTGAACTTTAACATGCTTTTGGTGCACTCATTGAAAGCAGGCCTACTTTGTCCAGTACCTTCTAGAGTACTAGTTCAGCACTTTGTATTTAACTTACATATGTAAGATCCATTTATAGTTAATTTTGTGGAGGTTGTAAAAAGCATCTCATGTGTTGCGTTGCACTCTACAACTAAGGTGTGAGAGAGAAGAGTTGAAATGGTGATATAAAGGATTTATTAATTCTTAGGAGATAGTAAGTCTCAAAAAATAGAATTTAACTAAGGGAGTACTGCCTGGAAAAAAAAACCCTGCCAGGCAGTGGTTACACACACCTTAAATGCCAGGACTAGGGAGGCAGAGCCAGGCAGATTTCTGTGAGTTTTAGACCAGCCTGGTCTGCATAGCAAGATCCAGGATAGGCACCAAAACTACTTGGAGAAACTCTGTGTTAAAGAAAAGAAAGAAAGAAAGAAAAACCACTCAAAGTTAAGAGTATTGTATCCAGGCCTGTTAGAGATTAGGACAATAGGATACACATTTGTTTACCTGGATTGTCCAGAATTTTGGCTGCAACCAAACCATTACAATGGAGCCACCCCTGATTTACAACAAGCCACTAGGCCTAACACTTTATCAAAGAATGGGACTCTAGCAAACTGCTCATTAAGGAATTACAGGGTCATAACCAACCTTAAGTCCTCATAGGCAAAAATATTCCACTTTTCTTCTTAAGAAAAACCAAGGTCTGCCATATGGGCAATATGACACCAGGTGACAACTATTTGAAAAGTAAAACACTAGCAGTTCAGTGGTGGTGCATGACTTTGCCCAGCACTCACTCAAGAGGCAGAGTCAGGTTCATCTCTGTGAGTTTGGGGCCAGCCTGGTCTGTAGAGTTATGTCCAGGACAGGCTCCAAAGCTACACAGTGAAAACCTGTATCAATGAAAAAAAAAAAGAAAGAAAGAAAAGTAGAACACTCTTACATTTCTTTAGGTCTTCAGGCAGGGATTAGGAAAATTCTTGGGAGAGCTAGTAACAGCCTGGGGCCTAGGCTTTGGGAGCTTTCCCTAAAGGCATAACATATTGACAATTAAACAGAGCTCCTTCACTAAAACCAGGAATATGCTTTGAAGAGCAGGCAATGGTCTTGAATCAGGGCCTTTGTGGTGGGGTTGCTTCAGATCCCAAGAATCCAACCCTTTCACCAAATATGGCTATGGTTATCCATCCACAGATCACTGTGGGCTTAGTCAGTAATATGCTTGAGATACCCTTTTCCCCCCTGTGCAGCATGGTTTGATTAGCCTCCTCTCTGAGTCTATTCTATTGTATGATACTTTCTGCTGACTTCCTAGAAGTTCCCCATTTCCTTCCATTTTGCCCCTAGAAGTAGCATAAAGGTGCTATTCTTCTTAAGAAGCATTGTTGACATGAGACATACCTTGTGCAAGACCTCCAAACCCCAGCTTTTATCTTTTCTTCCTTATATTTTGCTTTCTTTCTCATCCCTTGTGGTCTTCACCTCAGGACCCTGTCACTGAAGAATGCCTGATGTTTTGCATCACTGGGTACTTAAGTAATAATTTTGGAAATGTCTTTACTGTGTAAGTTTCCCATGTGTACAAGGGGGTAGACTTGCAGTCTTCTGTCCCTATTTAAGTTGTTCAATGTGCAACCTGGAGCCTGAACCTCTATGTCACAAGGTTGATAGAATATGTGGAATGCAAACTTTAATCACAGCAGGATAAAAGCAAGTTAGAACAAAAAATGGAACACCAAAGGTGATTTTGTTGGTAGGTAGAACCTGAGAATGTTGTCTTTTGAAAGAATGTGAATGATATCAGGACTTTAGGTGGCAAAAATCATAGAAAGTTTCACAGAGGACTTTACTGACCTGTCTTGATGACCAGGAAGATACAAATGTTAAGAATAATAACAGAAAGTGGAGAATGAGAGTATAAAATTTCAGTAGGAAGTAGACTCAATAAAAATTAAGCAGCCAGGCAGTGATGGCCCATGCCTTTAATCACAATGCTTGGGAGGCAGAGGCAAGTGGATCTATGTGAGTCTGAGGCCAGCCTGGGCTACAGAGTGAGTTCCAGGATAGGCTCAGAAGCTACACAGAGAAACCCTGTCTAAAAAAAAAAAACCAAAAAACCCCATAAATCATTAAGCCTGGCTGTGGTGTTGCACACCTTTAATCCCAGCACTTATGAGGCAGAATCAGGTGGATCTCTGTGAGTTTGAGGTCAGTCTGGGCTACCTCGTGAGCTCCAAAAAAAACAGAAAAATGAATGAATGAATAAATAAATAAATAAAATAAGCTAGAGGCCATTTGTATGATATTTTGACTACAAAATTTTATTTGGCTTTAAGTCATGGAAGGATTAAACAAGGTAATTCCTACTCTAGAAAGCAACTTCATACAAAACCTGCTGTACCTGTGGTCCAAGCATGTCAGTGTCCATATGAACTAAGAAGTCAAGCTTTGCAGGATCACCCATCATCTACTGGTCCTGGAAACAAGAAAGAATCAATATTTAACATTATGAATTCTTAGTCTGGGGTTCAGTTCAGCATTGTTGCAGAATTCTATGTTTAAGAGTCAGAAACCCAGTGAGGAGACTGTGAGAGTCCATCGCATGAACTTGTGAGGATGAAGCCTGGTGTTGCTGGTTTTTGTTTTTTAACTCTTTACTCTTTTGGGGGCCTGCCACTCAGCTCTCAAATAAATCACACACAGGGAGGCTCATTCTTTTTTATAAGTGCCTGGCCTTAGTTTGGCTTGTATCTAGGCAGCTTTTCCTAACTTAAGTTCTCTCATGTACCTTACACCTCTAGGCTTTTATCTTTCTCTATTCTGTATATCTTTCTTTACTTTTTACTCCATGGTTTGTTGTGTAGCAGGGTGGCTACCCCCTGGTGTCCTCTCTTTTTCTTGCTCCTTCCTTTTTTCTTTTCAGTTTTCTCTTCCAATTTGTTCTCTCTGCCAGACAGCCCTGCCTAACTTTTTCTGCCAAGCTACTGGCTGTTAGATCAGTTGGTATTTTAGACAGGCAAAGTATCACAGCCTTACAGAGTTAAACATATGCAACATAAAAGAATGCAAGTTACTTTTGTATCTTAAAATAATTGTTCCACAGCATTGACAAATATAACACATCTTAAAATAATATTTTGCAACAGCCTGGATTACATTTTGTGACCAAATGATGTTGGGATACCTAAGGTATGGGACATCACCCATGGAGCACTAGCTGCATATATGGAGATGAAATAAAGAGAGAATTATATGAGAAATTGCATCAATAGGGCCATCTGAGCCTCTTGATAATGAATCCTCATGCATCTGAGATAGAGATAGAGAATTTGATGTCTGTCCTGCTCTATTTCAGTATTATCTTTGCCTAATCTTCCCTTGATACGTCTCCATTTCTCTATGTTATATTTTAAATGGTTTTCTGTGCCATTGTATTTTGGAAAGTTATAATCCATTTTCTGATTTCACAAATGTCACCATGAAGAGACCATCTTGTATGTCAGAAGAGGCTTTGAACATTTGAAATAGTGTAGGGGATGTTGCAAACTATGAGGATCATTGAAGTGACTAAATGCATTTTCTTGCTAGATGATCATGAGCCTATAGGTACCTGGTTTAGAACATCTTTGATTGAATGAAAAACCTCTCAGACACAAGGATATATGTGAACATGTGTCTCTCCTTGGTGACTTTCGTTTGATTGCATCTTTAGTAGGAGGAGCCTTTTGGAAGAAAATTCCTCACTAGTTGTGTGATATGCATCTCTATAGCCTCAAATGATTTCCTGTTCTTTGTGTGTACTGAGTTGTGGTTGAAACGAATCAGCCAGCTTCCTTGTATTGTCATGCCTTCACCACCATTAGAGATTCTATCTCTGTATCACACAAAGTTGAGTAGAAGCAATTGCTATTCAGTGCTAAGGCAGTTTGTTTACCTGGTCTTTTAATTATGTTGGTTATTTTTGAATACAAGGTTTATCTGTGTAGCCCTGAGTGTCCTGAAAGGAGTTCTATAAATCAAGCTGGCTTAGAACTCACAAATCCCCCTGATTCTGGCTCCCAAGTCCACAGACTAATGTGGGTAATTAACATTCCTGGCTGTTTTGTTTTTATATTATTGGATGATGGGCCTGGGATGTAGGATTTTGTAAATGTCAAGCATATACTGTTATACTGAGCTCCACACATATCTTGAATTTTTAAATTTGACACAGGTTATCATTCTATTTCTCTATTTGGCATGTATTTATGATATTAAAATTCTTAGCCAGGCGGTGGTGGCGCATGCCTTTAATCCCAGCACTCGGAAGGCAGAGCCAGGCGGATCTCTGTGAGTTCGAGGCCAGCCTGGGCTACCAAGTGAGTCCCAGGAAAGGCGCAAAGCTACACAGAGAAACCCTGTCTCAAAAAAAAAAAAAAACAACCAAAAAAAAAATTCTTGAGCCTTCTGAGTCATTGCATTGCAGGTGCATGAACTTCCTCCTGCCTGTTACATTTGTTTTGAATTTTGAATTGGATATGAGTATTTTATCTGAATGCATGGATATGCACCATGTGGGTACTTGATCCTCACAGTGATCAAAAGATGGTTTCAGTAACCCTGAACATGGAATAAAGGATAGTTGTGTTCCCTCATAGAAGTATTGGCAATTGAGCCCACCTCTATGCAAGACCAGCAAGAGCTCTTTACTAGTTTGCCTTCTCTCTTGCATAATCTGTGTTGATTATTTATGGTCAGCATTTATATGGCTAATGCTTTCATCTTTCCCTTTATAACTATTTAAACATGCACTACTTTTTAGTAAATTTTTATTTATGTTATAGTTTAAATTGTGGCACTTCAGGATTCTTGAGGAATACAGAACTAAAGTAAATGCATAACTCTTTGTAGGAACTTCAGTAAAAACTTCTTAGCTCTTTCTTTCGTGTTCTGCTGAATTTTGCTTGGGACACAGGGTCTTAACATGTACTATAGGATTTCCTAGACCTGATTGCATAGACTAGGCTGGGATTCAACTCAGATGCAGAGATACCTGCCTCTGCCTTCTGAGGCCTGCCGTTAAAGGAATAAGCCAATACACCCAGTTTGTCCATCTTATTTTTCCTTATAGTTAGTAATTGTTGATACAATTTCTCTGATGTGTACTCTATACTGTTGATCTGTTTACTTGTCTCTCTATATTTGTTAGTAAGCATTTCTCTTGCAGGTGATATCTCATTCAAAGGGTACAGAAATGACAGAAGTGATCCTCCTATTCAGCTTCCTTCAAAAGGGACTTGTTGATTACATACAATTTGTATGTCATGAAGTAAGTGTGGGGAGCATCAGAATTATATGACTATACTCTCAAAGAAGTATACATTTACAATGATGTAAGTATTATGGTTTCTCTTGTACACATGTATGGGATATTTTAGAATGCAGTGACCTATGATGATGTTTATGTCGACTTCACTTGGGAAGAGTGGACTTTACTGGATCCTTCCCAGAAGAATCTCTACAAAGATGTGATGCTGGAAACCTACAGGAACCTCACTATTATAGGTAAGATAGATTTTTCTTCACATATTAAAATGAGAGGACAACTGTTCTTAGGTTTTGGATGCTTCTGTGTAATTTGATTGAGAAAGAATATTAGATGAATAAATCAGTCATTTTCTAAGTTTCATTGAGGATAGTAACATAAACCTTGGACAGTTTTAAAGAAAATAACATTTTTTTCTGGTACTTTATCTTAGGATACAATTGGGAAGACCATAATACTGAAGAGCATCTTCAAAGTTCTAAAGGAGATCAAAGGTAATTTTCTTGTGCAAGTTGATACAAATGTGCCTCTCAAGAAATTAAAATGTGTCCTGGACGTTTTAACCAAAAGCAACAGTGTAAATGAGCACTGATTAAAGTATAGCAATGATTATTAAATTTTCAGAAAACCATATATCTCTACTTTAAGTTATTGAAATAAATTTACAAGGCATTCTTAAAAAAAAGACAAGGGAACAATGCCTTAACAGATATCAATTTGAATCATAGCACCATGTGAAATATGCTATAGAACTGGCAATTAATTCATTTCATACTACTCATAAAATTATACATAGTGAAGAGGTGATAATTATATTTTTAAAGCTTTTTAATAAGCAAATAGTGAATAGCAATGGTAATGTAGTTTGTATACTTGTTGTGATTGTGCTGCTAAGAAAGGGGCAGTTAGAGTCAAGAGTCTACTGTCAGTTATTGTGAAGAAACCTTAATGCCTATAGCACAGTATAAGAAAATTTATTAATGCAAAGCAGATGTTGAAGCTCTGTCACTTTCCAGTTTTCTTCAAATATATGAATAACTTCATATATAAAAATATTCTGTATATGTGAATCATGTAATAAAGGTTCTTACCAACACAAATATCTTCACAAATGCAAACCAACTCTTAATAAAGTGGAATAAGATGAGTGTGAACAATGATAAAACCTTAATATCTCGTTCTTCTTTACAACTGAACCAAATGGTAAAATTAATTCATACAGATATAAAGATTAAACAGTGTATTATATGTGATAATGTTTTTACAAGTCCCATATTTTTTGCAGTCATGAACAAAATCAAACTGGAAAGAAACATACTATATACACTCAATGTGTTAAAGTCCTTTCATATCCAGTACTCTTCAAAAGTATGAAAAAAAAACATACTGGAGAGAAACCCTATGAATATAATCAATGTGGTAAAGCTTTTGAATTTCAAAGCCATCTTCAAGAACATGAAAGAAAGCATACTGGAGAGAAATCCTATGAAGGAAATCATGGTGATAAAGCCTTTTCATGTCAAAGTAGTCTTCAAATGCATAAAAAAAACCCTCATATTGGAGAGAAACCCTGTGAATGTAATCCGTGTAGTAAAGCCTTTACACAACTCAGTAGTCTTCAAAATCATACAAGAACCCATTCTGGAGAGAAACCCTATGAATGTAATTTGTGTGGTAAAGCCTTTGCACAATTCAGTTATCTTCAAAGGCATACAAGAACTCATTCTGGAGAGAAACCCTGTCAATGCAATTTATGTGGTAAAGCCTTTGCACAATTCAGTTATCTTCAATGGCATACAAGAGCACATACTGGAGAGAAACCCTATGAATGTAAAGAATGTGATAAAGCCTTTGCATATCACAGTCATCTTCAGAGGCTTAAAAGAACACATACTGGAGAGAAACCCTGTTAATGTAATTAGTGTGGTAAAGCCTTGGCATGTCATTACAATCTGCAAATACATAAAAGAACACATACTGGAGAGAAAACATATGAATGTAATTAGTGTGGTAGAACCTCTGCAAAACTCAATTGTCTTCAGTATGAAATTTCAATATGCACCTATATGAAAAAGTTACAGAGCCCATCTGCTTATAAAGTATTTGTGAAGACTTTAGGCAACACACATATAATCAGTAACAGAAGAGTATGTATTCAATAGAAAAGTATTTGACAGTGTCGAAAAATGTTCAGGCACTATGGTGTCTGCTTTAATATTGTTTACAGCAAAACATTCATGGAAAATTTTATGAATTTATGAAGCCTTTTGTATAGGGTAAATGAGGCAGCCACTTAAACAAACACTGACCCTGAAAACAGGGCCAGTGAAAGACATACCTTTTGGCCCTGAAATCAGAGTGAAAAACATCCTGACATTGAAATCAGAGTCAAAGAAACACACTTTGTTCCTGAATCCAGAACCAGTTATAACAAATTGAGTTGTAGCTGAGAAGAAACAGACATCTCTGTTAGAAATTCTAATAAAGCAAAACAGAAAATGAGTTGACAGCTCTGCTGAGAAACTCCCTCAGGGGAGTGGAGAACAGCAGCAATGGACATCTCTCTTGGGAAACTCTCTTAGCAGTGTGGAGCTGAGTTCAACTGTAAGGGCTCACTGTTGGAGATGAGCAGGATTAATACCTTTTGCAGGGAGACTATTTTCCACTGAAGCACAGCATCAGGTGTAGTCTGACTTCTCAATATTCAGGTTACCTTTTCCCTCACAATAGGAGGTATCCAGGATATCTTCCCTTCATAGCTCTAGTTAATGGCTGACTTCTGACAGTTAGGGTATCTTTCCTTTCAGAAGTGTAAAAACTTGTACTATTTTTTATTTTTATTTTTTTTTTTTGATTTTTTGAGACAGTGTTTCTCTGTGTAGCTTTGGAATTTGAACTACAGATTTAAATGATAATGTAACCATTTTAGATATTGTCCTCCTCTTAAATTTCATTAAATAACTAATTCTGGTATAAAAATTTATGTATTTGTATTATTTCCCTTTCTGTTGTGATATAATGTCCGGATTAACTTATAAACCAGTATAATTTGGCCATTAGTTTCAATGGGATACAGTATCAGCATGAAAGTGTATGACAATAATTGTCAGACATGGCAGCTAAAGCAGGAGGCTATGCATTCACATCCTTAAACTGCAGCCTGAAGCAGAGAATGGGACCTGGAAATAATGCGTGGATATAATTTCTTAAAGCCTAACCACACTCATATGTTTACTCCAGCAGGGCAGCATTTTCTAAAAAATTTGAAATGTTACCACCAGCTTAGAAGGATTGATTTCTTTGGCTTCAAGCCTACATGCTAGATTTCTGTTACATAGGCCGATTTATGATAAAGAGAACTTTGAAAGCCGTTAGATGCTTCAACACCTGTTATAGTAATTAATGCTTACAAGAGAAAAAAAAAACCCTTCATTTAAAATTGTTTCTTTAAACAGTTGCTGTACCTGTAATTATGTGATGTGTCTCTGTTTGTTTGGGTATGTGATCATGTGAACTGGTTCCTAAAAATGTTAGATCATTGGATCTTGGAGATGAATGACAGGAAGTTGTCAAAAATCAAACCTTGGTCCTGGGAATGAACATTTCTTATCTGTCCAGTCCTATCTCTAGTGCTGTCAATTTTTTTAAGTCTATTTATATCTTTTTGAAGTGCGGAAATGAGGACAAACTCATACAAGAGAAAAACCCTATTCATGTAAACAATTTGATAACGATGTCACAGTTTTCTTCAGCTTCAAGAAAAAAAAGTCATATTTCATTTATTTTTCATGACACAGTTGAAGGAAATAAATTAGTTAACATGTTCACTTAGGACTAATGGTGGAGATCACTGCATTGTGATTTCTATCTTGAAACTTTTGAGATTGATACTGAAGTGTGCTATATGTTTGAAAAGTACATTTAGTGATGTTTATTTTGTTGCCTTTGTATTTATCCTATGCCTTTTTGTCATTTTCTATTGTATGTTTCTTAGTGATAGGTATTTTCCTGCTGTAATGTATAGAATGGTATACCCATAATCTAAGTGGTTCACTGTTTACTTAAATATCAAGCAGTGTGTGATCATACTTTTCAAGTAAGGTTGTCTGCAAAATGGTGGTGGGTTTTTGTTGTTGGCTTTGTTTTTCATATGTTCACAAATTCCCTTGAGATATGTGCTTGTAATTCTGTTTGGCTTGATTGTGAGTAATGATTCAGGGATACATTTGAACTCATGATCCTTATGTGTCCACCTTCTGAGTACAAGTCCAAAGCTAGATGATGTACTGCCATTATGTATGCTTTTTCAACCCAATTTAACAATGTTAATGTTAAAATGCTTAATGGAAGAGAATATAAGAAACATTAAATACCTCATTTGTGTATTCAAAGCAGTATTTTCATCTATCTGATAAAGATGTAATAAAGTAGGATAATCAGTAATCCACCATGCACCTCATACCATAGCTTGCTATGTTATATATGAATATTTATATAATTTGATGTTTCATGATTGTTCCATCCACATGAGTTTACCATTTGGCATTTCATCTTCAAGTACCTACTTCATGAGAATTATCCAGAGATGCCAGGTATTGTAATATCACTAAGATTTCTCTTGTACGAAACATTTAATGGCGTGTGAAATGATTATGGGTCGAAGGCTCATGGCAGATATGTGAAGACCAGAAGACAGCTTTGTGGTCCTCTTAATAGGGTGATCATAGTCTAGTTTCCAGCACTGCACATCAAAGACTTTACCAATGAGCCATCTTACAGGTGCTCAAATAAGATTTGTAGAAATACTTCAACATTAAATTATTGTCGTATTTTCAGATTGTCAACTTAATTTCATAGAGGGATAGAAGAACAAAGAACAATTTGAATAATAAATCTTCTGTGCATATTAAAATTTTTTGCAGCCATATATTTTTCAAAATTTATCATGGAAACTAAGCATTTGTTTATAACATTATCTCAGAACCACAATTTAATGCCAGAGGACTGTCTCAATTTGTAAAACTGTTTCTGCTAAGCCTGAGGACGTGAATTCTACCTCTGGGTGATCCATACTACTTCTAGAACGTTTTTTTCTTATTTCTATACTTGGGCATTGACATATGCACACTCCTATATCAGGACATATATAAATTATTTTTAAACCTGAATAAGTGTCATTGAGGTCATTTGCAACTAAATGGCTCCATAAGTTTCATCAATAGATCTCACATAGGAGAAGTAGATAAAAGACAAATGTAAGTTGTCCTCTCAGTGCTACATACATTTCCTCGCACAGGTGTAGACACACAAATGCAGTTCAAACATTTTTAAGTGGATGAAAATACTAGTAAAGAAAATAACCCAATTATTGAGAACATATAAAATGATTTGCCCATTTAAATTATAGAATTTAAAAAATAATTCTGTTCTTCAAAACATTTATTGTTCCTTTTTAAATATGTGTTATCCTTTCACTTTCTGATTCCATTGTAGGTCACTTAGAAACCCATATTTCTGGACTTAGAGGTGCATGGATGTAATTCTAGCCCAGGGGGAATATGTTGGACCAATCTCTGTGAGTTTGAGGCCAGCTTGGTCCCCATGGTAAATTCAAGGGCAGCCTATGGGGACACATCATGTCTCAAAAAAATTCCAAAAGAAAAAGCATATCTCAAATTATGAGATTTTTCATAATATAATCAGGCTGGACTGTGACAGGTTTCAACAAAAGCTTTGTTATCTTTACTCACATCAAGAGAAATGTGTTAACAATGAAAAAACAATATAGAGAGTCCATTCATAGAGGTGTAGAAATTCATTGAATCCTTTGACAACCATCTAGAGGAGACTTCCTTCACCTTCAAGTCACAGGAGACAGAAAGAGCAGTAGGACATCTTCATCATCACAATTATGACATATTTGCGACCTGAAGAGTTGGCTCAGTAGTACTGGTCCTATTGGGTACCCAAGTTTGATTCCGAGAACCTACATCAGATTTGTCACATCTACCTGTATTTCCATGGACTTGAGTGCATTCACCTTGCCTCTTAGGAAACCAGATATGCAAATGGTAAAAAGACTGGTATGTATGTGATTCCATATTGTAAGAAAGTCTTTATTTCTGTGCCTGTTATCTTAGAAAAGAGTGAAATTTAATTTAAGTGCATAAGTTTTGCAAGTTAGTATACCATGTTCATAATAGGTAACAATGATGACCAGAATACGGTGTCTGATCCCCTGTGACTTGAGGTATTGTCAGTTGTCAGCTGTCTTGTGAGTGCAGCGAATGAGAGTCAGGCCCTGTGTATGAACAGGTAGTGTTCTCAGTGCTGAGCCTTCTATTCAAGCCAGTGAACATGCCATTAATATAGTAAGGTGTGGATAGCTGATCTAAGTTCATCTTTACCTCAGCACAGGTTACCCAGAAGAAATATAAGATTGATAGCACCCAAAACTACTTAAGACTTGGTGCTCCAAGAATTTGTTTTTACTCTTCCCCAAATAAGATTTTATTGGTTGAGGAGCAGAGTACACGGACATTTCAATTCTTGAAACATATTCAAACTCTTAAGAGTCATACATTGGCTGGGCGGTGGTGGCGCACGCCTTTAATCCCAGCACTCGGGAGGCAGAGCCAGGCGCATCTCTGAGTTCGAGGCCAGCCTGGACTACCAAGTGAGTCCCAGGAAAGGCGCAAAGCTACACAGAGAAACCCTGTCTCGAAAAAAACAAAACAAACAAACAAACAAACAAACAAAAAAGAGTCATACATTTTGTTCATGTATCCAAAAGAGCCATGTGTTGTTTTTCTTTGAACTTATTCTAGTGATGGTCTATCCTAAACTTGGCAAGTTTTCCCTAAGTCTTCACATAACAATCAAATGCTTGCAATTATCAATTCTATTGACTCAGTTTTATGCCACATAGAGTTCAAATTCAAAATTTCTCATAGCACATTTTCACAAATGGTAGAAAAATGGACAGCATGAACAGAGACAGTTCTGACGAGGCAAGGACCAAGGAGTGTTTTTTTAGGAAACATTTCTACTAGAAATATGAGAGCAGATATAACTAAGAATATTCTAGATACAAATGCATGACCAAGAGACTTCAAATTTCATTAAGAATTCTTTGTGTTGTACGATATAAAAGTAGCCCCCTATACCGAATGTTATGATGACCCTTAGACAGTCACATCCTCTCCTGATTCACTATCCTGATATTTTCTGATTGTATTAAAAAAAAACTGTCAAGTGTTTTAACTTCATAAAAAATCATTTACACTTAAAATATGGGATGAAATGGGATTCCCCACCCCCCACCATTTAAAAATGTTTCTAGAGCTACTAAAAAACACATTTACAAAATAGTTGGTTAAAATATTCCTCTGGATTTTACAAGTAGCGAGGCAGGGATACTGACAGACATGATGGATGGTTAGTCAGACTTGGCTTCTTTCTCTTCTACTTCAGAGACTGGACTCTGTTTTTCAGTGTCTCCACTTTCTGGTGGCAGATCTGTAGCTGTTGGTCAGCCACTTTAGCCTGTTGCCTTTATTTTCCTCTTCCCTTTTGTTTGCACTCTTCTGTGTGATCCATTCCCATGGCCCTTTCCAGTGTTGCATCCGCCTTGGCAGAGGCAGGTTTGGATAAGAGTCTCATGGAGCATCACTTGGGCTCTGACTTCACCACTCCTTCCTCTTGGGCAATGATTGTAGTGTCACTGGGTAGGAGGAACGTGTGATGTTGAACCTGTCATGGTGCTGCACTGCCTTAGCTGCTACCACATGAACCGCAGGGGCAGTGGGAGAACTGGTCCAATAGTTTTTTAAACCCAAATCTCCACAAAATGAAGGGAAAATATGAATAATACAAAGAGGAGAGGAACTGACACTAAAATTCTTTAAAAGATGGTTGACCATTTAATCCAAGCCACAAGAGTGAGTTTATCTCCAATGTGGTAAATAGGCAGCAATTGGAGCACAGAAACTCAGATGTCAGGTGTTCCCCTTCTTGGGTTTATACCTCCTGTAAAGAGAGAAAAGGAACTTGCAGGCATAAAGTCTCACTTGTCTGAATGGAATCATTTTCTGCTTCCCTGATTCCTGCAAAACATTCAGTTTGTAGCTCTGAATGGTGGTGACTCTAGAAGTCACCCCTGTTATGGGGAGATCCTGAGACGAGAATTGAACTCTGTCTAAGGCTAAGGCAAACAGGCATCTACAAAGAGTTGTGGAGTATTGAAGAATTTTTAGGGATGAGCTTTTGGGTGCAAAAGCCCAAGGTTCAAATGCCAGAGCAATGCTTGAGGTGTACCTGAGGACAAGCTGGCATGGACTGTACTCAATAATCACTCAGCTGTGGGAGTGAGCTACCTCCATATGCTGGAAACCATGGTTGCTTATAACTCCAGTTCCAAGGGCTCTGATTCCATCTTCTGGTCTCTGCAGGTACTGCACACAGACACAGGCAGGTAAATACTCCTATACATAAAACAAAGCTTAAAAAGTGAAATTCTTGCTGGAAGTTGGTGATGCACACCTTTAATCCCAGAACTTGGAAGGCAGAGGAAGGCAGATCTCTGTGAGTTCAAGGTCAGCATGGTCTACAGAGTGAGTTCTAAGACAGCAAGGTCTACACAGAGAAACTTGTTTTGAAAAACTAAAAAAAAAAAAGAAATTAAAAGCCAGGTTCTGGTAGTGCAGGCCTTTAATCCCAGCACCCAAGAGACAAAGGCAGGTGAATCTCTAAGTTCAAGGCAAGCCTGATATACAGAGTGAGTTCCAGGAGGGCCACTAGAGCTACAGAAAACACAAAAGAAAAATGAAATTCTGTACAGTAATGTCACAGCCTTGAGATAGATAGCAGTCAGGGCTTAGTTAAAATGAACTTGTTCTGGTCCTTCATAGAAGCATTTGTGGTCTTCTGAACCAGCTTACTTGTAGGCAAAAGAAGCCTTATTCTCAAGTTAGAATAGCTTAGAATAGCTGTTCATTTAAGACCACCATTCACAGTATGAATAGGTGACTTTCCCATGCCTGTTTTTGTATTTGTGTTCTGTCCTAAGTGGCTAAACTTGCATTCTCCTGGCCCTATTTAAATTTTTCAATGTTCTACCTCAGGCCAGAACTTAAGAGAGACTTAAGTATGACAGCCCAAGTGGCATGTAAAATCTGTGCCAGACTGGCTTCTCTTTTGACATTAACCACCATTTGATGCCTGTTGTCATTTAAGATATTCTTGTTCATTAAACTTTTAGGTGTGTGGAATAATTTATCCCTGAGTAGGCATATTCTCTAAGAGCAGTACCTCCAGGCTTGTAAAAAAATTTCTGAGACAAACATTCTTATGTTGGATTAGGAAGCCATGAGCACAATATATTTCATTGTGTTGTCCTTATGATTAAACCACCTACAATTTTAGATTGAAGAACTCAATTAACCCTGAGATTTTAAATTAAAAATTTGGGTTATGTAGTCAATTGTAGCTATAGTTTTCCTGTCTGGCCCACAGTCAGGACAAATCTTTGTCACCCGCCAGTCCCACAGCCGCTCAGACCCAACCAAGTAAACACGGAGACTTATATTGCTTACAAACTGTATGGCCATGGCAGGCTTCTTGCTAACTATTCTTACAGCTTAAATTAATCCATTTTCATAAATCTATACCATGCCTCGTGGCTTACCGGCATCTTCACATGCTGCTTGTCCTGGCGGTGGCTGGCAGTGACTCCTTCTGCCTCCCTGTTCTTTATTTTCTCCTCTCTGTTAGTCCCACTTATACTTCCTGCCTAGCCACTGGCCAATCAGTGTTTTATTTATTGACCAATCAGAGCAATTTGACATACAGACCATCCCACAGCACTCCCCCCCTTTTGTTTTTAAAGAGGATGGTTTTAACTTTTACACATCTCCAAAGCCAGCTTGGTATATTTGGGAATTTGGGCGTAGCTTCTCTTACTACTTCCTGCTGGAGGGAGGCACTGTATCTTATGGGGACAAAAAGAAAATTTTAGGATTATGGAATAGTCCATTATGTCTGAGCCAGTTGCCTTGAATCTGATCTGGACATTGGATTATCCGGGCCATGGTGTCATTGAAGACCTTTCAGGGTGTCTTGGGTGGTCAAACCTGATGTATCTTAATCTGGAACAAATCCATAGCCTCTGGCTTTCTGTGGGAACAAAAGCATAGCCTCCTTTCCAAAACAACACATCCTTATATCCAAATTTTGAAGTCAAGGTATCTTTAAAATATACATATTGTTTTAACTCAACATCTTTTACAATCAAATGTTTTTCTCCAGTTAAAAATCCCAAAGACAACACAATCCAGATTCTCTGCGTAATATTCATCTTTACGTGGCTTATTTTTTTATATTAATTTTACTGTCTATTTAAAGACTTTATTTTTTAAAACTATGTATTTGTATATATATAACTGTATATATCACCTTTTTTGTCTCTTTCAAGCCTATGTAATTTTACACACATTGTAAACTATTACATCTGTATCTGTCTTATTGTGAATCTATTGCTTTAAACTGCAGCATTTGTAAGACTGAAACAGTGCTATGGCTGCTGGCTCCACCCACCTTAGCTTCCCAACATGACAGTAGTGTGTTTACCGACAGCTCTGGGAGCTATCATGGGTCTATGCTTTATCCAAGCAGCGTGTAGCCCAGAAACCTCTTTTTTTGTTTTGTACTAGGAAAGGCTAAATCCACCACACAGCTTAATGTGCCACTTGCACAGGCCTCATTCCCGCCATACTGCAGATCGAGCGTACACGCCAGGAACCCTCCAGTAGCTCAAACCGGCAGGCTGCCGCTCATTTGAGAGAAACAATTAGGAACTGTTTTTAGCTCCATTTTAGAATCTTTTCTTAGGATATAGGTGGAAACTCTTGCCAACAGGTTGGGCGTCATTTGTACCTAGAGTTTGGCCCACAGTCAGGACAAATCTTTGTCACCTGCCAGTCCCATAGCCACTCAGACCCAACCAAGTAAACACAGAGACTTATATTGCTTACAAACTGTATGGCCATGACAGGCTTCTTGCTAAATGTTCTTATAGCTTAAATTAATCCATTTCCATAAATCTATACAAAGCCATGTGGCTCGTGGCTTACTGGCATCTTCACATGCTGCTTGTCTTGGAGGCAGCTGGCAGTGACTCCTTCTGCCTTCGTGTTCTTTCTTTTTTCCTCTCTGTTAGTCCTGCCTATACTTCCTGCCTAGCCACTGGCCAATCAGTGTTTTATTTATTGACCAATCAGAGCAATTTGACGTACAGACCATCCCACATCAGTCAACTGTCCATTTGAGTAACAGGAAAGAGATTTTTGTGTGCCCGGATACTAGAATAGAAAAAATAATTTATTGTGTACACTGCTGGGTTTAATATGGTAGGCAAAAAGCTGCAGAAGTCACCATTCTGAAATAGGACCTGATTGTGGCAGAATGAGTAATTTTTTAATTCCCCAGCATGTATTGATCCATGTCATGTGAGTGAAAGCAGGCTAGATTTTGGGTGTACAATTTGGAAAGGGTAGCTTGAGGCCATGAATATTGAATTTTGAACAAAGAACTCTCCTTTGCATATGCAGATATTTTCAATCCTGCTTGCCATGATTTTTTTTCCATTAGCTATAGCTGTGTGTGCCAGGTCACAGGTCTGAGCAGCTAACTTTGTACATAGGGACATGGTGATATGATATCTTATTAATACCATTCTGTCTACCAGAGAATTGTGTTCTCTTTTTGAAAGTCAGTAGAGCCATGTGTTTTTTCAATTCTGTTTATTTTTTTAAAAAAAGACAATTATTTGTTTCACTGTTAAAATTTGATTTTGTTTAAATACATCTCTGCTCTAATCTCTTATTTTCTTCTATTCCCCATTTTTTTCAGGTTATTAATAATTTCTTTCCATTTTTCTCAAGTGAGTTGATTATTTCTGTTTAGAGCAATGTCTCTTGTTACTTAGGCTTGTCTCATACTATGCAGTTGAGAATTGCTTTGAACATCTAATTCTGCTTCTGCTGCCCAGTGTGGGAAAGAAAGTTCTGCAAACTGCTTCAAGACTGAACCTAAACTGGTCATTGTGAAGTAAAAATAGACCAGTAAATGAGCGTCCTCCAACTTCACTTGATTGTATTGCAAACTTCCATATGAAGAGGGACCTGTGTAAGAATTGAGTTCACTGACCAAATTGAAAGCAGGTGTACTCTACTTACAGAATGGGATGGGCAAGAAGCCTCAAAGCTCTGTTCCTTTGACTGTAGCTCACATTAGAAATAAGTTGTGAGGTGATCAATTTTATGTATTTTAGATGATTATTAATTGTTCTGACTGGCCATTTGCATCCACAGAACAGGTAATCAAGAATCTGGATAAAGAACTGAACTTATCACAAAACCAAACTACCATAGTTACACTAGTTTGACCAAAATAGAACTGGATAATATGGTGTAGCCCTGCCTAAAGAACAATTATTTTACATGTTTAAGATGAACAACCTGAGAGAAAATGTGTGACTAATACATGTTGTGCTCTAACACAAATCCTTAGTCTCTGAAGCACATGGCCATGTAGCTTGTTTCAAATTTTTAAAATAATTTTTGGGATTATATTACCTCATTTGCATTGTTGCTTTTCTACTTCTAAGCCTTTCCATAGACACTTCATTGTTTTTTAATTCATGGTCTCCTTTTCCTTTAACAGCAGTTACTGTTTTTTATGACTTAAGTCTGGCTACAGAATTTCTGAGCTATGAAGGAAATGGTAGCCTGCACTGGCCAGTGACTGTATAATAAAACACACACCTTTTGGAAGAGGAACAGAAAGTGCTCTGAGAGACTGGAATAGTTTCTACTAAAATACACATTTCCCAGACTAGAGCCCTGTCTCTCCCTAGGAGATAATCCAGAGCTGTGAAGCCCTGTGCTGCCTTAGTCATTTGATCTCTGCTCACCTAGTAGAGGAGCTGCTACTGTCCTCAGGTCCTGTTGGAGACAAGCTATTGAGGAACTTTGGGCAAGCCTAGCAATCAGGAGCACATGTGGGAGGTAGAGTATGAGTTTTTTCAAAGGTTCTTCTCTATTTCAGACACAGGGAACCTTGAGGTAGACCATAAGCAATGCCATGGTGAGTGGGGGTGCATTGCCTTCCATGGAGGAGGAGCAGGATGGCTGAGCTGTCAGATCTGCTGGGAGTTGAATGGATCATGTGACAGAATGTTTCTGTTGGAGAAACAAACAAAGAAAGGAAAATGTCACCATGAGGTTTTCTCAAAAAATGGAGGGTTGGCTGAAGGAGATTTCCTAGCATGTGTGAGTCTTATATTCAAATTTATCATGAAAAGGTAAAAACAAAAATTTGGGCTAGTGAGATGGCTCAGTGTGTGGGTAAAGGTGCTTGGCCCCCAATCCTGGATCTGCAGGGACAGTGTGGTGGAGGGGGAGAAACAATTTCCGTAAGTTGTCCTCTGACAGCTCTATGGGCATGTTGACTTGAACCCTGTCCCTAATAAAATAAAAATGTCATGTGTTAAAATGTCACCACAAAACTCAGTATTTGCACATTAAATGTTTCAGCCAGGTAATGGTGGCACATGCCTTTAATTCCAGCTCAGGAGGCAGAGGCAGACTGATCTCTGAGTTTGCGTCCTGGTCTACAGTCCAAGTTCCAGGACAGTCAGGGATACATACAGCTACTCTGTCTTGAAAAAAAACCAAACCAAACCAAAAATTAAATAAGTAAAAATAAATATTTCCAAAGCATATCCTTAATAATTTCAGAGTGAAAATGCCATGTTTTGTAACGAGATACCACCCCTAAATATCATGCATGAAGCCCTTTAGGAAACTGGAGAATAGCCACATGATAAGGCAGGACATGGTGTTCAGGGCCTTGATGACCCTCAACGTCAGCACACCCTTGACACTGACTCATGATTCCACAAAGTCAACCCATGGGAAGGTTCTGCACTCTCACCTGGAATATTAAAAGCCTGGGTTACATCTCCACAGGCCTGTGAACACACATGACCAACAAACAGGGTTGCATATGGTAGCCCAAGACTTTAAACCCAGCCTTCAGGCAGAAAGAAGCAGGTGGATCTCTGAGTTCCAGGCCTGTAAGGACTATGTTGAGAGACCCTGTCTGGAAAAGAAAAAGAAAACTGCATAATGGAATATTGGTCTTTTTGAAAGCAAATCAAGAAATTGTGCTCATCAAGAAAAAACTGCTGGTTGCAGATGCTGGCAAATGGCTGTAAATAAACCCTCACACAGTAGTGAGATAATATTCAACTTAGAAAATATTTGAACAGAAAAGTTAGCAATGACATGAGAATATAATGGCCAATAAGTGGGGCTGTGGAGACACTCGGAGGGTTTGAGCAGTCACTCTGCAATCTTGAGGACCTGAGTCTGAATCCTCAGAACCTACATAAAAACAAACCTTGGAATGTCATGGAAGCCTCTAAGCCCAGCATGGATGAAGGACATAAAAGTACCCTGAGAGCATGTAGTTGAGTGAAACCCTGTCACAAAATGAAGATACATATTATTTCCCTCTGGAATCCATGTTTGCACATAGGGTTGTACAATGTGACATGGTCACACACACACACACAGAAACACACACACACACAAGACAAGCAATAGGTAGAGGACAATGCCCACAATCAACTGATGTGAAGATGGCAATTGAAATTAGAGGAGAAACTGGAGCACCTGACCAAGAGGACTGCTCTAGTGTGCCTGAGGGAAATGGGAAATGGTGTGGTAGTTTGAATAACCACTGAGTAGGTTTGATTGCAGCAAAACATGGATCTTTATGAGGCAGCTTCTGGAAGAAATGGAAACACAATACAACCTGAGCACCCTTAATCCAAGACCTGAAATCTGGAATTCGAGAACACTGTATTTTAGATACAGGCACCCCTGTGCCTCATTATAGGAAATGCTGCTCAACTGGAAGTGGCTTTACTCAGGACATGGAGATCAGATCCTCCAAGAATCCTCAACCACTCAGAGGACTCCACCCTGGGCCACACAATCTGAAATCCACTCAGCCTCAGGAGAAAGCTGCAGGCATTATTATGACAACATAGATACTCAAGATCCCAGTCAGATCCAGGTGCCACCAACTGGGGCCTGGATGAAACTCAGCTGCAGGGTTCTGTTGATGCACCAGACCTAAAACTCCTGCCAGCCAAGATTTCAAGGCAGCATTAGCAACATGAATATAAGCAAAGATAGTCAGCTTGGGGAAGCTGTCTGCTGAGTGATGTGAAAATGTTTTTCCTCAAGGCCGACATCCAGTCACAACACCACCCTCCCCAAGGCACAGTCCAGGCAGAGGCAAACATAACACATGGATTATCATGAACCAAGATTTGAGCAGGGGATGACCTTGCCTGTGCTCGGCAGTGAGCCCTAACTTTGCCAGACAACAAGAAAGCCTATGCTCCAGGGGTGAGGTGTCACCACAGGAATACACTTGCTGCTGACTGATCTCTCCAGGACACTTCCTAACCTGAATATGTGTTCCCTATTCTTGCTAAGCATTGCAGCTGAAAATATCATACAGGAAGTTCCAGAAATGAACACCACCAAAGTTGTACATTTTACACTATTCTGGTTGGGATAGCAAAATCTCCCATGCCAGATGTGCTTGTGACCTACACCAAATGCCCACTGTCAGTGCTCATCACTAAGGAGCCTCTTGAGTTACAGAAGGGATGTTGCTGGAGGACATTCTTAACAGAATAGAGGCCCCCAAAAGCAAAAGGACCCACAAATGAGATGCCAGCACACATCATGGAGACTGCCTAATGCTGAGACTCATGACTATGCCCAAACCTGGAGGCCACAGGTACCTGGAAAAAGCCCAAATGGTGTCCTTCTGGATGTTGCTATGGCTGTGCATGTACCCTCCATCCCCACCCACTCACAATGCCTTCAGGAGTAAAGGACTCCATTACGTTCTTTGTTTTCCTCTCATGTTCCCGGAATCTGGACTCAACACAGTGTTTGTCCTAGAACATGAATCTAGAACCATGAAGACACAGAACATGACCAGGACCACACAATGGAGAGCTAGGGCCACTGGCTCTTCATGCTCAATGACATCAATCCACCTGTTACCTGCAGACTGGCTCCTTCAATCTCCCCAGGTATGCACAGGGCAGCTACTGCATGTAGTAACCTTTAAAGGATACTTAGTGTTTACAAGACATTGATAGAATGCCTCTTGTATGCAGGTGCTTGGAAAAGGAGCAAACATCAAGGAAAAGATAGAAACACCATGAAAAGTGAAAGCTAGGGCCACTGAGATTGCTCAGTGTGTAGAGGGCTTGATTGGGATGGCTCAGTGTGTAGAGGGCTTGATTTGTATGGCTTCTTGGGTAGAGGACTTGCCGTCAAACCTACCATCTTCAGTTCAATCCCTAGGATGCAAGTGGAAGGAGAGAAACAACTCCCAAGAGCTATACTCTGACTTTCACATATGATTGCATGGTATCTCCCCATCACATCACATTGATAAAACACAATGAGCGAAACAAAGCAAGTTTGAGAGAAAAAAGTTTTTGGCCTAAACATCTATATCACTGTTTATCATTGAAGGAAGTCAGAACAGGAACTCAAACAGGCAAGGAAGCAGGAGCTGATCCAGAGTCCATAGAGCGGTGCTGCATACTGTCTTGCTTCCTCTGTGGTGACTCTAGCTTTTGTCAACTTGACATAAAACCAGCTAGTGTATCCCTAGAAAAACATGGCTGACTGCTGAGATATTGATTTTCCTGGCTTCTTATTCTTTAAATCAGCAGAGAAAAGACCATCCCTTCCTGTCACCATCTGGCCTGGCCCAGCATGAGGCCAGCAAGACCCAACTATAGCACAGCCTCACCCATGGCCCTTCAATGGTCGTGCTTCATTCATGGTTGCAGTCTTCCCCCAACTCTGCAGTCCTTCCTTCATTCCTATTTTCCCTCATCTCCTAGGCTCAGCCCTTTAGTCTTCATCAGAATGGAGACTGTCTTGAAAAAAAAAAAAAGGACTCCCTGTCCAGGGAGACTCTACAGCTCCATTATGCTTAACCCCTGTATGGCCCCTGGGCTCTGGGAAGACGGGCTGCCCTAGCTCCACAGATACTGCTTGCTGCTCCCTTTCAACTGCACACTACTTCCCTGCTGTGCTTCATATAAGCACTGTAAGATCTCTGCTCTCATTGCCTGTTCTCCTATGGTCCTTTGCTGTGCTTCAGATACTGTGTTGAACTTTCTGATTATAGCAGAACCCACCATGACACTGATCCTGAATGCAGCAGCCACCAGCTGCATAGATCATGGGGCCACTGGCATCTTTGTGCCCAGGACTCAGAGCTCCTTCCTCCTTAAATGGTCACTCCAGGCTGAGGCACACTGGTTTGCTGCAGGGTCTTTCAAACCCTAACCCTCAGTGCATCTGAACACTCCTGTGTCCAGCTCCTAAATTCAAACAAGTACCTTCTGCTGCCTTCCTTGCCCTGCCTCTTCAGGCACAAATGACCCATCAGAGCAGCCTGGGTCTTTCTGGGTTTCTGGTGTGCCATATGGCTTTCCTCCCATGGCTGGGGATGTCTGCATGCATGATTTATGGCTGCAGCTAGACATGGATGAAGTGCCTGACTGTGTTGCCCAGGCTGGCCTCATACTCCTGATTTCAGGAGATTCTCCTGCTTCCCAAGTACTTGGATGACAGACATGTGCCACCATGCTGGCTAGAAAATATGTGTGACCAAAAACATATAATCAATGTTCTTGCTACTTTCAACAGTCAGGACACCAACATTCTGATTGTATAGTCATCTTGAACTATGTGTGACAGTGGAGGACTCCAGGAAGACACTGTCACTCTGAGGACATGGCTGTGTTAATCAAACCAGGCAGCATGCATACATGTCAGAGGTTACAAACAAGAATGTCAGGTTGACATCACCCAATGGTATGGTCCTCACTTAGCATGGAAAGGGCCCTAGTTCCTTCCCTGCCATCACAGTAAACAAACATCTGTTGGGGATGTAGCTCTCTTAGCATCTTGGAGAAGTCTCATATAACACCACCGTCCATGTATGCAATCAGCAAGAATGCTTATTATCTCAAGAAAGTTTCCAGGATACTGGGGCCTGCCATTGCTTGTAAAGGCAAGATGGCAAATACTGTTAGAGAGACGTATGCGCTCCTTTTAACCACAGCTGAAGGTGAGTGTCCAAGGAAGTCAGCTCATCTTAGATATGATTGACTAATGCCAGTGGCAATCATGATAATAACTTTTAATTTGCCAGGGCTAATTAGTTGTTGATCAGGCTATAGTTATCCATTTTGGTACAGGCCTGGACAAGTTCTAGGCTTTGTCAATGATCTTCTGTCAAAGATGGCTGGCCTAGTATGCACTGAACATAGGGGCTAGCTCAGTGACCCAGGCCTGATGTGTCCTATCTCCCTTGTCTTTGTGGTCATAGACACTACTAATTAATTGTCCTTTGTCCATGTATTCTCCTCAGAAACTGCCTGCTCAGTCTCAGGAAACTGAAATTGAGGTCTGATCTCTGAGAGAAGACTGGTCAGCCTGTTATAACATCTGCTTGATCCTCTGATTCCCCCCTTGAGTAGTGCATGATCTCAAATCTTGGAGATGTTTCTAATTGGTAAAAAAAAAACCCTCCATCATCAGGGTAGGAGATTATCATGGAGACTCATTGGACCAGGATGCAAGAGTCTTTTTTGTGACTTAAATCTTAACATTAACATAGGGGGTTTAAGCCAGAAGTATAGCTCATCAGGTATCTTCTAGGGGGATCAGGAAGCTGGATCCCATTGGCATCTAAGTGAGGTTGCAGAGTTGGGAATAGCCATGCAGACATTGTTCTAAACAGAGACCATTTTCCCATTACCAGTGGCAAAATGAGCCTCCCTTTATTTGGTTGTGATGATCTGCAAGCTTGTCACAGGTTTGGTCCAAGGGCTGACATTGGGACTTTAGCATCATCAGTTTAGTGGTACCCAGACAGGAATTATCATTGAGTTAAGGCATCAGTGATGCAAGAGCCAATAGCAATTAAAAGAAGCAGAAGGGCCAAAAGCCTTTGATGGCTGACAGACTTCCTTATCGAGAAGGAACTTGGAAATGAGAATGAGCATCAGTAATTATTATTATTATTATTGTTATTATTATTGGTTTTTCTAGACAGGGTTTCTCTTTTTAGTTTTTGTGCCTGTCTTGAATATTGCTCTGTAGATCAGGATGTCCTTGAACTCACAGAAATCTGCCTGGCTCTGCCTCCTGAGTGCCAGGATTAAAGGTGACCATCAGTAATTACTTTATCTCAGGTTCCATATGACAAGAAATTACCTTTAGTTGTAACATTCCAAGGGGAGAGGTTGAACAAGGGCGATGTATTGGCTTATATAATTACTTCCTGCTGACATTGGCACATTATTGTCAGGGCCTTGGAAGGCAAGAATGTTAGTCAATGGTAAGGAGGCAATTTAGAACCCTCTGGTTCATTGACCAGCTGAAGAAACAGCATTTGCATCAGTTGTATTAGTTTATATCAGCTTTCATGAAGTTCAGGGCTCATACTCATATAGAGCAGGTTGTCATTAACAATTGATGCTTGGATGTGTCTGTCAGCAAAGTGCAAACCTGTGGAGACAGATATAAACTAGGAACAGAAGTTAAAATTTATGACCTTATTTGGAACTTTTAGACCCATATAATGCAAGCCTTTATGTCATCAGACCTTTATATTTCTCAGACCCTTGTCAGGACCAGCCAACCTGTCAAACAATACCTGAATAGGGGAGTGTGGATTAAGAAGAGACAAATAGAAAAAACAGAGACATACAAGAAAGACAAAGACATAGGATAGATTTGGGAGGACTGTCACTGAATACTGTTGTATCCAGTTTACTCTGCCCATTGCTTATATACAGCCAAGCAATAGACAAGAGAGCATCATCAAAGAATACAACATTGTTACAGACTTCTTTATTTGAAGCTTCTTTGGGTTCAAGGAACAGTTAAGCCACTTCCCTACAACACAGATCTTAAAGGTCTTATTAATAAAAAACCTAGAGCCAGAAATTGGGGTAAAAACTGAAAGATTTCAGACTTAGAGAGCGAGCTACTACATCTTAGCCCTATGAAATCCTCTGCCAAAAGTGAGAGTTAGCTCTTCTATGCACCCTGCCTTATCACTTCCTCTCTTCAGAACCTCTCAACATAGTTACTGACTTTCAGTATGCAGAAAAAGTGGTCCTACATATTGAACTGCAGAATTTATCCCTGATGAGTCAGAATTAACTTTGTTATTTATTAATTTACAAGAAATATTCAGAAACAGGAAGTATCCCTTATTCATAACTCACATCTAATACCATATGAGTCTGTCAGGTCCTTTAACACAAGGAAGCATGGAGATTGATCAACTATTGATAGGAAATGTACAGGAGGCCTCAGAGTTTCATTAAAAAATAATGTTAATAGTAAGGCTTTAAAAAAGGATTTTTTAAATAACCTGGAAACAAGGTAAGGAAATTATATGGAAATGTCCTATTTGTTCATTTTACAATCAGACTCTACTACCTGCAGGATGTAACCAAAAGGGTACTCAGAGGAATGAAATCTGGCAGCTGAATGTGTTTTATTTTGTAGAATTTGAAAAATTAAAACATGTGGACCACACCATTGATACATACTCAGAATTTCCATGGACAACTGCACTGAGTTTCAAAAAGGCTGATTCTCCAATCAAGAAATTACTGGAAGTTATACCTGACAATGATCTAGCCTATGTCTCTGGTAAAATGAAACAGTTTTTTGCTTATTACAATATAAAACATATTACAGGTGTACCATACAATCCTAAAGGAGAAGCAGTCATAGAAATAACAAATTGAACTCTAAAGGGTATGCTAAATAAACAAAAAGGAGCAACAAAACTCACAGAAATAGATTACATAATGCTTTATTAACTTTGTATTTTTTCAGTGCTAATGGGAAAGGAACAATAGCTGTGGAGATATATTGGACAATAGAAAAAAACTACAGAATTAAATCAGCCTATATATTTTAAGGACATGCTGACCCCAGAATGGAAACCAGGATATTTGTTACATTGGGGATGAAGTTTTTTTTTTCTTACAGGAGAAGATAAGCTATAAATACCATCAAAATTGATAAAGGTTTGATTTGAGCAAGACAGACCTCTTAATTAGAAGAGGTGATAATTCCTCAACCAGTATGACTATCCAAATTAAATTAACTTGGCCTATTGGTATTACATCACACATGAAATTCATGTCTTCCTAAATGTTGTATCTGCTCTTCTCTACAGACACTTATCACAAATGCTGTTTATGTAGGCCTAGTTCAATTAAAAAGTAAAGCTGGCTTTGGAGTTAGAGAATGACTCTCACCTTCTTTAAAGCCAAGCATGTTGTTAAAAAGAAAATGCAAAATCTCTGTATCATGTCAGAAGAGTCAACTGATATGGGACAAAAGAAAGCCAAAATTAAGGGACGATTTTATTACCACAATTCTCATAATATTTTGGTTCGGTTTTGATTCTTTAAACTTTCCTTAAAGTATGAATTTTATATCTATCTATCTATCTATCTATCTATCTATCTATCTATCTATCTATCTATCTCTATATATATGTAACTGAACATAAATCCAGTTACTCTGAACCTGATAGAAGAGAAAGTAGGAAGTAGTCTTTAACACATTGGCATAGGAGATCACTTCCTAAATAGAACACCGGTATCACAGTCACTGAGAGAAACAATCAATCAATGGGACCTCTTAAACCAGAGAAGCTTTTGTAGAGCAAAAGACACAGTCAACATGACAAAGCAATAACCTACAGAATGGGAAAAGATCTTTACCAACCCCACATCTGACAGAGGGCTGATATCTAGATTATATAAGGAACTCAAGTAATTAGACATCAAAATGCCCAACAGTCTAATTAAGAAATGGTCTATAGAGATAAACAGAGAATTCTCAAAAGAGAAAACTCAAATGGCTGAAACACATTTAAGGAATTGCTCACATCCCTAATCAGCAGGGAAATGCAAATCAAAAGGACTGTGAGATACCACCTTACACCTGTCAGAATCATTGAAGACTGCTTATGCTGGAGAGGATGTGGAGCAAGGGGAACTCTCCTCCACTGTTGGTGGGGAATGCAAGCTTGTATTTTTCCACTTTGGAAATCAATATGACGATTTCTTAGAAAATTGAGAATCAACCTTGACTAAGACACAGCTATACCACTCTTGGGCATACGCCCAAGGAATGCTCAATCATACCCCGAGGGCACATGCTCAGCTATGTTCATAAGAGTATTGTTTGTAATAGCCAGAACCTGGAAACAACCTAGATGTCCTTCAACTGAAGAATGAATAAATAAAATGTGGTACACATACACAGTGGAGTACTATTCAGCAGAGAAAAACAATGACATCATGAGGTTTGCACACAAATGGATGGATTTAGAAAAAAATCATCCTGAGTGAGGTAACCCATACTCAGAAAGACAAACATGGTATGTACTCACTCATAGGAGGATAATAGATGTAAAACAAAGGATGACTAGACTGCTACTAACAACTCCAGGAAGGCTACAGAGAATAAAGACCCTAAGAAAGACACAGGGATCAGCCAACAACAGAGAAATGGATGAGGTCTACATGAGCAAACTGACTGTGAGGAGGGGTAATGAAGGGCAAGAGTCGGGGGGGGGGGAAGAGCTTAGAGGAGCAGGAGGTCCCAGCTGGATCAGGACCAGAGAGGGAGAACAAGGAAAAGGAGACCATAATAAATGATGACCTCATGGGAATAGGAAGAAGCAAAGTGGTAGAGAGGTCCCCAGAAATCCTCAAAGATACCTCAACAATAGTCTACTGGCAATGGTCCAGAGAAGCCCAAACTGACCTGCTCTGGTGATAAGATGGCTAAACTCCCTAACTGTCATGCTAGAACTCTCCTCCAATCATTGATGGAAGCAGATGCAGAGATCCTTGGCCAGGCCCCAGGTGGAGCTCCAGGAGTCCAATCAGTGACAGAGAAGAGGGGTTGTATGAGCGAGAGATATTAAGACCATGATTGGAAAAAGCACAGGGACAAATAGACAAACTAATGGAAACACATGAGCTATGAACCAATAGCTCAGGAGCCCTGAACTGGATCAGAACCTCTGGACAAGTGAGACAGTTGATTAGCTTGAACTATTTAGGAGGCCCCCAGGGATTGGGATGGGAATTTGCCCTTAGTGCATGAGCTGGTTTTTTTTTGGAACCTGGGGCCTATGCTGGGACACTTTGCTCAGCCTAGGTGAAGGGAGGAAGGGACTGGACCTGCCTCGACTGGATCTATCAGGAAGAGCTGAATCCCCAGGGGAGTCCTTGCCTTGGAGGAGATGGGAATGGGGAGTTGAGAAGGGGGAGGGCAAGGGGGGACCTGGAGGAAGGAGGACAGGGGAATACAGGGCTGATATGTAAAATTAAAGTAATTATAATATTAAAAAAATGGAGTGCTTCTCCCATCAAAGTGCTAAAAGAAAAAAATTTATTTTTGCAAGATTTATGGACTCTGATGTCTGCCCCCAGCATGTAACAGGATCCTCTTAAATTCTGTTTTTTTTTTCCAGTGGAAAAACTTTAACAACTCCTAAACATATTCTGTTTCAGAAGTTTATTTAAAAAAAATTTCCCCCTTTTAAATTGGGGTGGTTCAGTTCCACTCAAATAAACAAATGTTCCAAATAAGAATAGCAAGACAGAGAAGAAAATATTAATAGCTGGACTCAATACATACTACATGAGTTATAGTAAGTCACCAAAATCGTTTATGTGCTTCTATTAAAATACACCAATAGGCACAAGTGGCATTTATTTGTTGTTAGATTAGCCAGATAAGCCGGTTGGTGGTGGCACATGCCTTTAATCCCAGCACTCAGGAGGCAGAGGCAGGCGGATATCTGTGAGTTCGAGGCCAGCCTGGGCTACCAAGTGAGTTCCAGGAAAGGCGCAAAGCTACACAGAGAAACCCTGTCTCGAAAAACCAAAAAAAAAAAAAAAAAAAGATTAGCCAGATAAGGATTAGAATTCTGAGATTGGAACAGGCAAACACAAGTCTATATTTAGGATCAAACATGTTGATTTCTACCTTCCCTCTCCATCTTCTTTGCTTTTAGCATCTGAAAGTGGTTAATCAATAAAGAATAGCTAGCTGGTGACTCATTCCAAATGGCAAAGGACAGGAGCCATGCACAATATTTGGTAACAGTCATGAAGCGAAGTGTTAATTTTTTTCAACCAAGTGAAGTGATTCTCTACTCTAAAGCATCATTTTCAGCACTTTTTATGTTTATGATCTGATTCTTCTGTTCCCAGAAAGAGACGTTCACCAGGAAGAGATGTGCAGCTTAGCTCATACAAATGCCAGCTCATCACCCCCACCAAAAAAAACAACAAAAAAACAAAAAACACATGCAAACAAACAAACAAACAAAGTCCCACTTATGAAGGAAGTGATTTTATAAGTCATGCCTTGTAACAACACCCATCTCCATGGTGCAACCCAACTTCTCTAGGTAGAAGAAACTGACATGCAGAGAGGCTAAACTGCCAAGACATAAACAATAATTTCCTGTGTGTACCTGCTCTCCTGCCCTTGTTTTGCACTCTGTTCCACAGACCTGCATTCTAAACCTGTACCTGTGGTTATTTCAGACCTTATTCTCCTTGGATAGCCTTTGATGTAGCTCAAAAGGGCCTGTTTCATGTCCTAGGAGGAAAAGGACAAAAATCAAAGTGACTTTTCACATCTAATAAGGTCTATTTACCTTTGAAGGAGAAAATTCATCAAAAATCTGTTTACATAAACCTTGATGAAGAAGCACAGAAGTTAGAGGGATACAGAGAAATTTTCACAGGGGTGTATGTACATCAGCCCTGGAGTTAATATCCAACCTAAGGTAACTAGTGGACACATTGTCAGTCATTATTTACACCCACACATACCTGGAATTTAAGGTGCTATTTGCTCTCAGGTTTAAGGATCCTCTTCTGACCTTCAATGAAGGACATAGCTTAAGATTGAAATTCTAAGACAAGGCTGTGAATTCAGAACCAATTCCCCATATCTGAAAAGTTTAATGGTCAGGAAATTCAAAGAAAAACTCATTCATTAATGCGTAGCTTGTTGTATATAACACAGTGGAAGAATTTAGCATTGTACTTGATAGGGCAAGACAATATCAGGGGACATTTGTTGACAGGGTGAAGTGGTTTGTGAGTCTATGGGTGTCTCTGTGTCTTTGTAAAACTTTGACAGGGAAACACAGGTTGGGTTCAGGAGGAAGTAGTATCTCTTCCTCTGAGACAGATATGGTACTGTTGAGCATTTCATGAAATACACATCTCAGTGACTTGTGAAAACCTCTCTGTCATAGAGTGCTTTCTTAACATCTTTGTTACACTGAGTTATCAGGCACAGCAACTTAGAATGTTAGGAAGTGATCATATCCCACAATTCCAGGTAATAGTTCCACTTTTGGGAAATTGAGGTAGGAACTCAGCTAATCATATCCCATCCACAGCCAAGAGCAGAGATAAACAAATGTACGCATGCTGCCAGTTTGCTTATGCTTATGCTCTAGCTTCTTCATATGTACACAGTACAGGTTGCAGACAATGAAATGATTCTGCCCATTTTAGGGACTCTTATCTCAATTAACAATAAAATCTGACAGAGACATGCGCCAAGTAAATCTGATCTATATATTTCCTCATTGAGGGTCCCTCTTCCCAGGTGACTAGTTTGATTCAGTCTGATAATAAAAACTAAGAATCACCAGGAGGTGGTGGTGCACACCTTTAATCCCAGCACCTGGGAGGCAGATGTAGATGAATCTCTGTGAGTTCAAGGCCAGCCTGGTCTCCAAAGTGAATTCCAGGAATGGCTCCACAGCTACACAGAGAAAGCATGTCTCAAAACTAAGAATTACATTGCCCCAGCATCACTGACAGGATTTGAGGAGATTTCTGCCTGCATTCAGAGCTGTGGTTCTCAACCTGTGTGGGTCACCACCCCATTAGGGGTCGCATATCAGATATACCGCACATCAAATATTTGAATTACAATTCATAACAGTAGCAAAATTAGGACTGGAGAGATGGCTCAGAGGTTAAAAGCACTGCTTGCTCTTCCAAAGATCCTGAGTTCTAATCCTAGCAACCACATGGTTGTGGTTGTAATGATATCCGGTGCCCTCTTCTGGCCTGCAGGGATATGTACAGACAGAATACTGTATACATAATAAATAAATAAATCTTTTAAAAAAAACAGTAGCAAAATTAAAGTTAAGAAACAATGAAACAGTTATGTTTAGGGCTCACCACAACACGAGGAACTACTGTTCATGCTATTTAAAGATTTAAAGGGTCAGAGAATTGGAAAAAAAAATAACCATTGATCTAGAGTGTCCAGTGAAACCCAAGTGTCTATGCTTCTAACTATGAAGGGGTTTGCAAAGGATTTTCCTGAATATCCTTTGCTCTAAGGGAAACTCAAGTTCTGTGTGGAAGACTCCAGCTATCTGACCACCTTTACTACCCAGTAACAGCAGACTACTTTGAGCTACTGAACAGAGAGGACAAAACCCACTACATACATGCCGATGACACAGATTTTAGTCGCATTGGGCTCCATGACCATTTCACACTCCTATGGGTACTTGTTCCTAGGCTGTATCAGCCTCTTCCTCTAGCATAACTCTGCCTAGCTGTTTCCTGTAGACTCTTTACCAGGAAGTTGTTTAACAAGTGTCCTTCTCAGTCATCATTAAGTCTATAATGTCTTGTGGCTAAGGACATAAGGAGATGTAGGTACTTTTTTTTTTAATTTTACATCTTTTTTTGTATTGTTTTGTTTTTTTCATTTTTCATTATTAAGAAATTTTCTCCTCACCCCACATACTGTCCACAGAGCCCCCCTCTGCCCTCTACCCACCCCCATCCCACTCTCCCAAGCCACTCCACATTCCCATATCCCCCAAATCGAGGTCGCAAATGGGCAGTCAGCAGAGCCCAACACACTGAGTCTAGGCAGGTCCAATACCCTCCGCACTAAACCAAGGCTGTTCAAGGTGTCACACCACAGGCACTGGGTTCCAGAAGCCTGCCCATTGACCATGGATAGATCCCTATACCCTGCCTGGGTGCCTCTCAAACAGTTCAAGCCAAACAACCATCTTCTGTATCCAGAGGACCTAGTCCAGTCTCATGGGGGCTCCACAGCCACCAGTCCACAGTTCATGTCTTCCACTAGTGTGGCCAGGCACCTCAGTTGCAGGTACTTATGATGAACTTCAGCATATATAAATTTCTATGATATTATTACCTTGTGTACATAAAATTTCAGTAGGAGATAAAGATTCAGTTCTACACAGGGAAAGAACTGGAGGATGTTCAATCAGGGAGAGATCTCTGGCTTTGGATGAAGGGGATGCTGAAGAGCTTCCTTTGTATCCCAGTAGAGGCTCCTGCAAAGGTCAACTTGACTTCTAGTGTAAGGAAAGCTCATTAGCAGGGAAGCAATGTCAGTTCCCATGACATCTGCAGTTCTTCCCTAGACATTCTATTGTATCCTGGAGAGCCCTGGCATCCTCTGTGATGTCACTATGTTGTGGCAACACCCACTGTCCTTGGGAAGTTTATTCAGTGCCTTCACCATTTACTGATGAACATGATGGCATACTGAAGAGTCTAAATTGGAATGAGAATGGAGAGGGTAGAGAGAACAGAGAGTGATGGAAGAAAGCTGATCTTCAGCCTCCGTGTAAAACATCAAGGAAGAAATGATCGGGAGAATGGTGCAATGAGTTCTATACAGGAAAAGGGAAGCTTCCTGGAGGAAGTGGACTTGAGCTGAATCTTTCAGTAATGGGAAATAGAAAGTTGGAGTTTCTGGAAACCAACAGAACTTCCCTGCTTGTCATGCCTCTTGAAATTCAAGGATTCCAGGATATTAAATTTTTTGCCTCAGAAGTGAGGAACTGGTAAGATCAAAGCTTTATGCTCAGAACTCTTGGCTTTCATTCCTTTTGGAGGATAGGCATTGGTGAGTGAACATGAGACCAACATTAAAGAAGGAAGGATTAATGAGGTGTGCCCATTTCGAGGCAGGACATCACTCTACTCCAAACACACTTGTAGATGTAATTCAGTGTAGATGTAGCCAACGGTTTTATCAGAGAGAAAACACAGAGCCGATTCAGAGATCAAAGCCAAGAGGTCAGAGCCAAGAGCCTCACCCTTTCTGATTCAGGGATCCTTCTCAGCCAAGAGAGCTCTCCGAAAGAGAGGAGCCCTCCTTCTTGTGTGTCTGTCTCTATAGTCTCTCTGTTCTGGCTTCTGATTGGTTGTAAACCCAATCATGTGACTGCCTCATCACTGCCTGTATGTACCGCCCTACAGGTCCTTAAAGGCATACACCACCACTGCCACGCACTTGCTCTGGCTCTAATAGCTCTGACCCCATGCAACTTTATTTATTAACATAAAATACCACCATATTTCCCCTTTTCTAATTTAATAAAAAGAAAAAAAAAGAAAAAGGTTATAACTAACAAAAGAAAAACTACATACAAAAGTACAATAACTATATACTATGTCTAAATAATTTCTAGTCCATTTGTATTTGACAAATTCAGAGAAAACAATTTCATTATTTATCCTATTTTGTCAAGTCCAAAATGTATCTAATTCACTTTCTATCCTAATTAATTTTCAACTATAACTAACTAATCTTCAACTATAACTAACCAATCTTCAACTATAACTAACTAACTTTCATTTCTTTATGTCCTAATAGTTGGTAATAATCACATTCAAGGATCAGAAAATTGCATCGTTAAATGAACGATATAAGTACAATTAGAAATATACATATAGCATTTTCTAACAATATCAATTCCAATATATATAACTTGTATACAGTATAAAACAATCCAATCCAATGTAAAATACTTAAAACTAGTAATTGTCTTTTTCTTCTTCTTTTTTTTAAATAAGAACCTTAAATCTAATCTCCTTTGCTTAGCCTTTTTCCTAACCCTTGACAACAACTTGTAACCAACCCCCTAAACAACGAAAATTAACCCAGACCCAAAACCCATTAAAAAGATCAAAAAACCACCTGCCCCACACCACCTCTTTGGGAATGTGGGCGTCGTATTCTTAAAATTGCTTCCTACTGGGTATGGGCGAAGTTATCTTTATCCTGAAAGAAAAATTTTAGATTAATTGTCAAATTCTAGGAAAGGTAACCATATCCTTCATTATCCAGTCTGTATATAATGCCAAAGTTCAGGGTTCATCTCAAGTCCTTATTCAAGTAGTCTTTGAGACTGGATCATTTCAGCTAGTCATCTCAAAATTACTCTGAGCACCTTGTAATTCAAAGCTGATCAGTTGTCTCATTTGTCCAGTATTCTTCAGATTCCTTAACCTCCATTCTCCTAAAAGACAAAAACAAAAACCTTTCCCCAAGACTAATTTTTGGGGATGTTCCTTTTTGGCAAGTTACCATCTGATTAAATGAAAAAACATGTGTTACTGGTATAAGTTAGTTTAAATTGGATGTTCATGTTGGTTGATGAACTATCACCTCCTCTAATTAAGAGGTTTCTCTTGTTCAAATCGAACCTTTATCAATTTTGATGGTACCCACAACTTATCTTCTCCTGTAGAAACAAAAGCAAAACCTCGTCCCCAACGTAACACATACCCTGGTTTCCATTCTGAGGTCAGCACATCCTTAAAGTATATAAGCTGATTTAATTCTGTAGTTTTTTCTATTATCCAATGTCTCTCTGCAGCTTTTGTTCCTTTCTCATTGTCATTAAGAAAATTCAAAGTTAATAGAGCATTATTCGGTCTGTTTCTGGGGGTTTTTGTTACCCCTTTCTGTTTATTTAGCATATCCTTTAGAGTTCTGTTTGATCTTTCTATAACTGCTTGACCTGTAGGATTTAATGTCCCAATTCCTAACAGTTGAAAGTTTACCTCCTGAAGAGGCCAAGTTGGATGCCAACATTCTGGTTCAATTATGGTAACATCTGCACCTGTGTCTACCAGACCAGACAACAAAACATCATTTATTTTTATCGATAATTTTGGACTTTGTTCATTAATAGAAGTTTGCCAAAAAATTTTCTTTATGTTTTCTCCTGAATTTTCTATTCTCTCTGTTTCATCATCCTGACCAGCATGACTTATTCCAATAGGCATTTGGTTATTTAATTGCTCTGAGTAGGGGTTTTCTCTATGACTGCAGGAAAGGTTTGAACTGGATTTGCTATTGGGGCCTGCATGAGGCCCCTCTGGGAGTTTCCCGAAGACTGAGGCAAAGGATTACCCTGTCTGTCCCTTGTTGATCTACATTCGTTGGTCCAGTGTTTTCCCTTACCACACCTTCTGCATACTCCAGAAGGAAGGGGCATTCTGTTGCCATTGTTCCTTGAGGAAACATTGTTTCTAGGAATGACCTGTGTACAGTCCCTTTTCAAATGTCCTTGCCTTCCACATCCAAAACATCTAACATTCCTCAAACCTCTTGAAATTGCTTCTCCTACCCACGTATCATCATGTTCATGAGTTTCAACATTAACCGTGTCTCTAATCCAATCTTCCAAAGGTGCAGATCTTGCCTTTAATGGCCTGATTATTGTTTTGCATGCTGCATTCGCATTCTCAAAGGCCAAAGTTTCAATTATTATCTTACCAGCTTCTGAATCTGGGACCATTCTCTTTACTGCTGAAGCCAGTCTTTGTAAAAAATCTGTGAAAGATTCTTTTGGGCCTTGTACAACCTTTGTAAATGACTCAGTTTTTTTTCCTGGTTCCTCAACTCTGTCCCATGCATTCAAGGCTGCTGTTCGACATAAAATTAGGGTTTGGACATCATATAAACATTGTGCTGGTGCTGAAGCATGTTGACCTTCTCCCATAATCTGATGCTGGCAGACTTGTATTCCTTTATCCCTCCACTGTTTTTCTATGTTTTTAGCTTCATCCTTGAACCGAGGTAGCCACTGAAGCCTTTGACTGGGTTCCAGAACAGCTTGTGCCAGCTCCCGCCAATCCTGTGGTACAATCCTATTATATGTTGACCAAGAGTTTAACATTTGCTTTACATATGGGGAATGCATGCCATAAGATACTATTGCCTCCTTAAACCTTTGCTGTGGGATGTTCTGTATAGCAAATGTGTTGCTAATTAGTCAGTAAATAAAACACTGATTGGTCATTGGCTAGGCAGGAAGTGTAGGTGGGACAAGGAGGAGAATAAAGTTGGGAAGTGGAAAGCTGAGTGAGAGAGACACTGCCAGCCGCCACTATGACAACCAGTATGTGAAGATGCCAGTAAGCCACGAGCCATGTGGCAAGGCATAGATTAATGGAAATGGATTAATTTAAGCTGTAAGAAGAGTTAGCAAGAAGCCTGCCACGGCCATACAGTTTGTAAGCAATATAAGTCTCTGTGTTTGCTTGGTTGGGTCTGAGGCTGTGGGACTGGCAGGTGAGAAAGATTTGTCCTGACTGTGGGCCTGGCAGGAAAACTCTAGCTACAAATGGCGTCCAATGTGGTGTCAAGAGTTTCCACCTAAAAACTGAGAAAAGATTCTAAAACAGAGCTAAAAACAGTTCCTAATTGTCTCTCTCAAATGAGCGGCAGCTGCTGGTTTGAGTTACTTGTGGGCTCCTGGGGTGCATGCTCGACCTGCCTATGGTGGAAATGAGGCCTCTGCAAGTGGCACATTAAGCTGCATGGTGGATTTAGCTTTTGCTAGTATAAAACAAAAAAAGAGGTTTCTGGGCTACATGCTGCTTTGATAGAAGCATAGAGACCCACGATAGCTCCCAGAGCTGGTGGTAAACATAACACCGAAATGTTGGGAAGCTGAGGTGGGTGGAGCCAGCAGCCACAGCTGCTGCAGTTTAAAGCAATAGATTCACAATAAGACAGATTCAGATGTAATAGTTTACAATGTGTGTAAAATATACGTAGGCTTGAAAGAGACAAAAAAGGTGATATATACAGTTATAGAAACAAATACATAGTTTTAAAAAATAAAGTCTTTAAAAAGAATAAAAATATAAAAAATAAGCCACGTAAAGATGAATATTACACAGAGAATCTGGATTGTGTTGTTTTTGGGATTCTTAACTGCAGAGAGATATTTGATTGTAAAGGAAGCTGAGTTAAAACAATATGCATATTTTAAAGATATCTTGATTTCAAAATTTGGATGTAAGGATATGTTGCTTTGGAAAGGAGTCTCTGCTTTTGTTCCCACAGAAAGCCAGAGGCTATGGATTTGTTCAAGATTAAGATACATCAGGTTTGACCAGCCAAGACCCCCTGAAAGGTCTCTGATGATACCATGGCACAGATGATCCAACATCCAGAATGGTTTCAAGGCAACTGGCTCAGATGATACAGCCTCACGGACTACTCCATGGTCCTAAAATTTTGTTTGTTTCCCCATAAGATACAGCGCCCCCTCCAGCAGGAAGTAGTAAGAGAAGCTATGCTCAAATTCCCAAATTATATGTAATTTTACTTTGTTAAGGTTAAAACCTTCCTTTTTGAAAAAAAAAGGGGGAAGTGCTGTGGGATGTTCTGTATAGCAAATGTGTTGCTAATTAGTCAGTAAATAAAACACTGATTGGCCATTGGCTAGGCAGGAAGTGTAGGTGGGACAAGGAGGAGAATAAAGTTGGGAAGTGGAAAGCTGAGTGAGAGAGACACTGCCAGCCGCCACCATGACAACCAGCATGTGAAGATGCCGGTAAGCCACGAGCCATGTGGCAAGGCATAGATTAATGGAAGTGGATTAATTTAAGCTGTAAGAAGAGTTAGGAAGAAGCCTGCCACGGCCATACAGTTTGTAAGCAATATAAGTCTCTGTGTTTGCTTGGTTGGGTCTGAGGCTGTGGGACTGGCAGGTGAGAGAGATTTGTCCTGACTGTGGGCCAGGCAGGAAAACTCTAGCTACAAACCTTCATAAATGTAACATTTCAATTGGAACCCAAATATTTTGTGTAGTCATTTGATCAGGCAACTGCTGTATGGTTACTGGACAAACTAAGGGTGACTGTGTGAAAACAGGCTTTCTTTCTGTAACCCTATGATACAATCTTGAAGCAACTTCACTGTTAGTTTCTTCTGTCTGAGTTTTTACAAGTGTATCAAGTTTTTCTAAAGCTGTCACCCTGGCACTTAAATTGACTATCTTCTTAAATAATAAAATAAGAATAAATATAGTAATAAAATGTATAATTCTATCAACATTAATCTTCGCATATAACTGTTCCAATGTTAGACTGTCTAAAATTGCAAACAAAGCCCAATTTTCTTCTAATGAACACAGAAAACCCATTATCTCTTTTTTTTTAAATGTGGAAAAAAATTTCTTTTTAAATAGTTTCCTTTAAAATATTGGATAACCAAGTCCTCGTAGAACAGTACAAATCCGAGGGAATTTAAAAACAGCCACCTAGTGTCCGAAGTGTGAATCCAACTTAGCAGTTAAACGGTTTTTAACAGATTCTTGTCACGTTGGGCGCCAAATGTAGATGTAATTCAGTTTAGATGTAGCCAATGGTTTTATCAGACAGAAAACACAGAGCCGATTCAGAGAAGAAAGCCAAGAGGTCAGAGCCAAGAGCCTCACCCTTTCTGATTCAGGGATCCTCCTCAGCCAAGAGAGCTCTCCGAAAGAGAGGAGCCCTCCTTCCTGTGTGTCTGTCTCTATAGTCTCTCTGTTCTGGCTTCTGATTGGTTGTAAACCCAATCATGTGACTGCCTCGTCACTGCCTGTATGTACCGCCAACAGGTCCTTAAAGGTGTAACCACCACTGCCACACACTTGCTCTGGCTCTAATAGCTCTGACCCCAGGCAACTTTATTTAAAAACATAAAATACCACCACACACACTGGCTAACTTTAGGTACTTCCCAGCTGCTCTGTGTTCCTGAGTTGTCAGTGAGGTGACTTGTTGAGTCTGGTGACCATGTTCTACCTTTATATGTCTTTTCCATCAATAGATATATGATTAGTGACCTCTCAAGATATTTGGGGAAACTCTAAATTACTGGGGTGATTATGAACTATTGTAATTTTCTGCTAACTTGTAAACCCACAGGATTGTGGACTCTGCAGCCAAGATAAATTCTGAGTCTACAGCTGTGAATAAGCCTGAAGAGGCTATCTCCTTGGTTACTTGGAGCATGTGTTATGAGGGCAGAGAGAACCAGAGAGCTGAGATAACCCCTTCCCTTCAAATAGAGGAGACAGCTGAGTTCCCCAGAGGGGGCATCTGAAGCATGGAACAAAATAATTTGGGGTGTCACAAACTTTCTCAAACATTTGATTAGGACTCGGGGTGGTCTGTCCATCCTCTTTGCCTTGTCATATTGCAAGTTAATTTATCTTCATCTACTCACAAGGAGCACCAGGGAGCCAACATTCCACCAAACCTTCCTCACCAAGATGCAGGTGAAGCAGAAGGTCCAGAGACTAACGGGTCAGATACAGCAAATGACTATTGAAAGAAATTAGCAGTCAGATTGCCTGATCTTTATCACAGAAGAGAGCATGAAAAATACGTATTCATAGTTTCAAACCCTGAGGTTTCAATCCCAGGTCCACTCTGTCATCATTAATTCATTTTATATAAGGTCTGTGTTTCTGGTAGGCTGCATCTTTAGGGTATGCCTTCAGGGTATGCCAAAATCATGTCTCTGAACTCCTCCCAAAGGCAGAACCTCAAATGTGGACAGGAATGGCATGAGGACAAAGACTATTCTGCTTCCTCTAAAAAGAAACAAAAACAGCCTGTGGCATGAGTCATAGTACTCATGGACTGAGGCAGTAGTATGAATTCCCAGCATGACTTTGAAGAAAATCTATCAAGTGCTGTCTAGTGTGAGATGTTAGTTACTGTTACTTGCTTTAAAAGGCCTTGTACATTTGATTCTCCGAGCAGTTGGAGAGGCCTGGTCACACATCTAAATGTGTCCATACAGGGACTCAGACTGATCCTTGCTCCTTTTGTTACCCTTTGAGAGGACACTCCTGCATGCATTTGTTCAGCATCCAAGTGATAGAGTTCTCCCTCTATCACTCAGTCTCTCTTTCTCTGTCTAAGTATCTCGTTATCTGTCCTTCTGTCTCTCACATACATGTGTTTATGTTGTGTATTTTTCTATGTGTTTGTGCATGTATCTCCCTCTAGTGCCTGCAGTCAGGGATCTGTGGTTGGGCATGTGTAGTTCCCTATCTCACAGTTCCCAGGTGATACCTTGGTGAAAATTGGGAGCACCACTTTGAGTATTATAGTTCTACCAGTGTACTTACTTTAGTGACACATAGATATTTCCTTGGAGGTGTTCATAAATCTATCATGATGTTGCATCCCATCCTCAAAACTTTTCACGATGTTATTTTGGTCTCCATCATGACACGTCCCATCATAGAGTATTTGTTTTTGAAGACAGGAGAAACATCTTCACAGACTCTGGAGGGTACACACCTGTGGAGTAGACACCAGAGAAATTCTTAGACAGCTATTTCGGCAAGCCTCCTGAGAGAGCTCATGCAACTCCACTTCCCATCATCTAAACAGCCTGCCTCTACTGGCATAGGGTCAGAATAGGTGTAAGTAAATTGTTTGCAACTCTGTGGGTTTGGTCCTGGGTTTTAGTACCAACAATATAAGTAAATTTGTTGCAACAACTTTGGGGAAAGGTGTCCTGACTACCTAGGCAGTCAGGCAACACCTTGATGTGCTTAGGACAGCTCTGATGGCTGAAATTGCTAGGAGAGAGTTCAGCCCTGGAGGGCGAAGTATCCTGGACACCTCAAGCAGCTCACAACAGCTCTTCCCTGAAGATGTCTGAGAGACCTGGAGCTGTTGTGCACAGCTCTGACAGCTGGAACTGCAAAGAAGCAGCCCGACCCTGGAAGGGACAATTTTCTGACTTCTTGGGAAATTCAGGCCTGGAACTGATGGGGGATGATCTCCCTGCAGGATACAAAAATCCTGCTCTTCTCCTGGAGAGCTGCTACAGCTGAGCTTTGCTCAGTCCCCTCTTAAGGGGGCTTCCTTGTTGAGCTCTGCTTCTCTTGCCTATGCTGTGGCTTTCTTTTGCTTCACTTAGCAAGAAGGGAAAAAAACCCTGCAGAAATGTAGCAACATATTCTGGCTCTGGAGAAAAGTGTTACTTTTTAGCTCTTTATGGCTCTGTCCACTGAGGCACGACTCGACAAAGTTCTTCTGTTCAGCTCCTCCTAGCTCTGCTCTTTCAGCTCCCTGTTGCTCTGTCCACTGGGGGACATCTCAAAAAGGATCTTCTCTATGCCAGTGAATGAAGATCATCACACCCAAAATTCTTTTGAGAAAGATATTTATTTGAGAATGAGGAGTCCGGAAGAGTAGCTGCCTCTACCAGGGTGGACAGAACAGCCTTTTTTTAATACTGACAAGACAGGGCGGTTTACACTGGATGTTTTGGAGGTGCAGTCAACCTCGGGTTGACTTGGGGCCCAGGGTTCTACTGTTCTGCTCTGTGATTGGTTGATTTCACAAGGCAGTTGGCCAGGGGCAAAGATGGCTCTGATCTGAATGAGCCAAACTGTGTTTCCTTCTGCCCTGATCTGTGTATTTCTTCCCAAGTTCTGGGCTCCAGGTTCAGGGTGGGTTTCTCTAGCCAGCCCTTTGTCCATACAACAGCAAGTTTAATAAATACCAGAAGTTCCCATTACTTAGGAGACAGGATTTGGCATCCCATGGCATCCAGTAGTCTAGAACACACCCTGAATTCCTGTGATACTTGAGGCCTATGTTCATGGAGTTCATTACCTCTAGGTCCAGGACCTACTACCTGCCAAACACTTTCTATGAAAAGGTCAAGATGGGGCATGAGCAGGTCATGTCACACATGCAGAGCTTAAAGAATGAGAACACCAAGGCCTCAGAGAAATTAAATGGTCTGGCCGAGGAGTCAGTCTTCCATTGTTAAGTGCCTGTTGTTCAGGGGACCACAACATTGTGCAATGGCCATCTCTGGCTTTCCTTGTTGCTGTACTACAGAGTCTGAAGCTCTGGCTCCAGCCTTTCTGCCTCTTAGCAAGCTTCCTTAGCAAGTAGTGCTTTGTCTTATGCTTCTCATTCTCAGCATTGCCAGTAGTGAAAGAGACTGTTAGCTACTCACAATCCCATATTGTCATACTTAATAGCCTCCAGAAATACTATTTTTAACCTTCCTAATCATATGAACATTGAAGTATAATTCCTCATGTTTTGACATTTCACCATGAAATTATTTTTCTTGCTATGTCATAACTGTAATCACTGCTGTTATCAATCATAATGTAAATATCTGTTATGCAGAGTATCTGAGATGCCTCCTCTTTGAAAGAGTAATTCCATCACCAAATGAGTCATGATGCTTAGAAGTCCAGTTTGCAACACGAGATGGATATCATATATAGTTTTGTGCAGGGGTCTATTGCCATAGGACTGCTACACCACTAGTGTCTCCTACCCTCACTCAGAGGGGATTTGTCCTTTATATACTGATGTTTCCCCATTTACATGGTCAGAGAAGGGCAAATGAGGAATCTGTTTTCTTACTACAGGTTCTTGGATTTCTTTTGTTGTTGAAGTTTTCAGAAATAGTATGATTCTTTCTGGAATTCCTTTTTCTCTACTTTTGGCCAAGAGAAAAATGTCAGAGACCGCCCCCCCTGACACAGAAAAAGCAGAAAAGAACAAGCAGCTGGGTCAAGGTTAAGTCTAGCACCATTTCCTCTTGTAATATTAGCCAGTTTAACCTTCAACCCACTTGTGTTTAATTCATTAGTTTACTCATACACACATACCTCCCCACCCACATTCAACTCCATCACCACTTTCATGACAGTCAACTGTTTATTTTTTTGTCCATGCACCAGTAGTTCTGGGAAGTGAGTCTTTTGTGAGAATCATTTGGCAATCAATCCCTGCTTCTCTGCCTGAAGCTGAAATCCAATGATGGAAATGGATCAGTCACACATCACACACCTTCATGTCATTATGAGGAAAGAGGTGCTATGAACAGCCTTGAGGGAGTAAGTTCAAAGTCCAGCACCATTTGCTTTTTGCACATTTGCTTTCCAGGGTTTATATATGGTCACAGTGGGGATAGCAGCTTGCAAGTAGGAGAGTCCCCTGCAAAGGTCAGGTGAGTCATTCTCTTTGTCACCTTGTTGGGTGGCATGTGGCCTTCTTCCTCCCATTCTCTGCATGCCAATGTGGTCTCTTCACTTTGACAAGCTGTTGGTTCACACTTATAGAGACCTCAGTGGGAGTTAGGCAGCAGTGTTTACTGTATGTTCTGTTCTCTTTTCTTTGGTCCTCTCCCATCGTTGTTGACCAAATTCCCTATCTGATACTCTCCAATATGTTGGAACCACAGTGTCAATAACACTAGGGGAGACTGAATGTATTGTCACTTTTGAATGTGATGCCCATATCATAGCTGAGGGACTGTTTTACTCTCCATGTCAGTATGTAGCTCTGCCATGCTGAGAGGTATTGAGCTCTGCCCCCTGACCCAACATCAGTGATTTTTGTTTCTGAAGCTTCTGGGCCCTGACCCAGCTAATTGTGAGGTTCCATTCATCCTTCCATTTGTGTGGTCTTTTAACTTGAAGTGGTGTCATTCTTATTAGAGGAGTGTGTTACATACAGCGATCCTTTTATAGAACTAAGTGTTTTACTGGTTCTTTTGTATGATTTGTCAGGTTCAATTTTATTAGTATTGGCTGAGTGTTCTCTTGTGCTGTATGGGTTGAGATTCAGAACTCATTGACTTGAGTTCTGATCATTGTTGTTTTTTTCTGACTAATGATATTTCATTTTTATGTTTTCAACACATAGTTATTTGTGAATGAACTCACACACATAGCGTTCACTCACTTGTGCACACACTATAACTCACATGTAGATGGTGGATGAGAATAGTTTACTAGTGTTCAATGCCTTTATTCTACCATGTTTCCCAGGATTTGAACTCAGACTTGTTGGCATGTACCTTTACTTGCTGAACCATCTACTAGTCCCTAATTTTTAAATGTATACCTTTATATCAAATAGACTTTGACTTCCCTCTTGCAACACTTTATTTTTTTGTAGATTCCAATGCTCTGTTATTTCATACATTTCAAGAATGTTATGCTCTATTCCTACCACCATTTGTGTCTAAGAACTTTGGAATCCACTCCCAATTTCTTTACCATCTCACTGATTGTTCAGTGTTTTGTTTTCTAGTCTCCATGTGTTTATATATTTTCTATAGTTCATTTTTGTTCTTTTTAGTATTTTTTATACTGTGATCTTATAAAAATAAAAGTTATTTCAATTACCTTGTTTTTGAGAAGATTTGCTTTGCATAAAACCATCTTGAAAAGTAACTGCTCAGGCTGCTGATAAAAATGAATTCTGCTACTGTTCCATGGAAAGTTCTGTAAATGTTAAATCAGTCCATTTATTTGTATATCAGTTGTTCTTGCTTTCCTTTTGTTTTGATAACTGATATAATCATGTATTAAAATCACCCCAAATTATGATGAATTCTATCTGTTATCTCATTTTTTGTAGTGAGTGCTTTATAAAATTGGGAACATCAATGTCACAAGAACATGTGTTTATGGACTCTTGTTGAATTTCTCACTTTATCAATATGTAGTGATCTTCATTTTCTCATTCACTAATTTAACTTTAAAGTGTACATTGTGGACTATCAGTATGGTTATACCTGTTTGTTTCCACATGTGATTTTCTGCCTATTACTTTGGCAATGAAGTTCATTTGTTGTAGGTACCAAGTAACTCTATGTAATAGAATGTTATTTTAAGGTGTACTGCTTTTGTTCATGTTGAATTTGTTTAACTCTGTGAAGCTATATTACTGTGCCTGTTGAAAACAACTGATGATTTAATAAAGAACAGGCCAATAGCAAGAAAGGAGAAAGGATAGGTGGGACTTGTAGGCTCAGAGTATATATAGGAGAAAACTGGGTAGAAAGCTCTAAAATCAAGGAGTCAGAGGAGGAGGAGGAGGAGGAGGGCTCCAGGAGCCAGCCACCCAGCTACACAGCAAGCCACAGAGTAAGAGTAAGAATTACAGAATTTAGAGAATAAGAAAAACCAAAGGCAAAAGATAAAAGGGTTAATTTAAGAAAAGCTGGCTGGATTTTAAGCCAAACTAATGGCTGAGTACTCATAAGTAAGAATAAGCCTAGATGTATGATTTACTTAGGAGCTGGATGGAGGACCATCAAAAGAGCAATAACCTCCAAAAACAGCTCTTTTTCACTTATATAGACTATTCTGTCAGGCTATTTCTTCTAATTGGAATATAAGACACTTAAAAGTCAGAATTATCTCAAGTTATAAAATAATTACTAATGCCAGGCGGTGGTGGCACATGCCTTTAATCCCAGCACTCGGGAGGCAGAGCCAGGCGGATCTCTGTGAGTTCGAGGCCAGCCTGGGCTACCAAGTGAGTTCCAGGAAAAGGCGCAAAGCTACACAGAGAAACCCTGTCTCGAAAAACCAAAAAAAAAAAATAATTACTATCAGTTTATTATATCTCCTTTATGCTGTGGATATCGCTCTATATAAATAAAGCACTGATTGGCCAGTGACCAGGCAGGAAGTATAGGTGGGACAAGGAGAGAGGAGAATGGAGGAAGGAGGAAGGAAAGAGAGACCAGCTGGAGCCACTGCCAAGACAAGAAAGATGTAAAATACCGGTAAGCCACGAGCCACGTGGCAAAGATTAATATAAATGGGCTGAATATAAGAGTGAGAGCTAGACAATGATAAGCCTGAGCTAATGGCCAAGCAGTTTAAATAATGTAAGAGTCTGTGTGTTTATTTTATAAGTGGGCTCAGGGACTGGCGGGACTTGGTGGTGAAAGCTGGAGAAAAATTCTCCAGCTACAAATGGCGCCCAATGGCTCGAGTTTCCACCTTAAACTTATCAATATTTAATAACCAATTCTTTTTTTTTTTTTTTTTGGTTTTTCGAGACAGGGTTTCTCTGTGTAGCTTTGCGCCTTTCCTGGAACTCGCTTTGGAGACCAGGCTGGCCTCGAACTCACAAAGATCCACCTGCCTCTGCCTCCCGAGTGCTGGGATTAAAGGCGCGCGCCACCACCACCCGGCCTAATAACCAATTCTAAACAGAGCCAAAACCAGGTTCCTGCTTCATGTCTCATATGGGCAGCTAGACGCTGCAAAACGGGGGTTTGAGCTACTGGCAGGTTCCTGGCATGTGCACTTGACCTGCAGTATGGTGGGAATGAGACGTGTGCTAGCGGCACATTACACTGTGTGGTAGATTTAGTCTTTACTAGTATTAAAAAAAAAGAGAGAGAGAGAGCTTTCTGGGCTACACACTGCTTTGATAAAAATGTAGACCCACTATTTCTGATACTTGATGGCTCCCAGAGCTGGCAGAACCGCCATGTTGGGAAGCTATAGTGGGCAGAGCCAACAGCCACAGTGCCGTAGGCTTCAAAAAGAGATAAAAAGGAATATATACAGTTATATAAACAAATAGTTTATAAAAGTAAAGTCTTTAAAACAACAATAAAGGTAATAAGCCACGTAAAGATGGCTATCACACAGAGAATCTAGATTATGTTGTCTTTGATATTTGTAACTGAAGAAAAACATTTAATTGTAAAAGCTGTTCAGTTATGCCAAAATGTAAATTTTAAAGGTACCTTGACTTCAAAATTTGGATATAAGGATATGTTACTTTGGAAAAGAGGTTCTGCTTTTGTTTCCACAGAAAGCCAAGGAATGCTCAATCATACCACAAGGGCACTTGCTCAGCTATGTTCATATCAGCATTGTTTGTAATAGCCAGAACTGGAAACAACCTAGATGCCCTTCAACAGAAGAAGGGATAAATAAAATGTGGTATATATACACAATGGTGTACTACTCAGCAGAAGAAAACAATGATGTCGTGAGGTTTGCCGGCAAATGGATGGATCTAGAGAAAATCATCCTGAGTGAAATAACCCAGACTCAGAAACACAAACATGGTATGTACTCACCCATAGGAGGATACTAGATGTAAAACAAAGGAAGACTAGACTGCTACTCCCAACTCCAGGGAGGCTACCTAGAAAACAGGACCCTAAGAAAGACACAGAGATTGCCCAATGACAGAGAAATGGATAATCTATATGAACAACCTGGACGTGAGTGGGGTTATTGAAGGCAAGAATTGAAGGAAAGAGAGCTTAGGGGAGCAGAAGATCCCAGCTGGATCAAGAACAGAGAGGGAGAACAAGGAAAAAAAGACCAAGATAAATGAAGACCACATGAGAATAGGAAGAAGCAAAATACTAGAGAGGTCCCCAGTAATCCACAAAGATACCTCCACAATAGATTACTAGCAATGGTCAAGAGAAAGCCTGAACTGACCTACTCTGGTATAGGATGGCCAAAAACCCTAACTGTTGTGCTAGAAATCTCATCCAATGACTGAGGGAAGTGGATGCAAAGATCTACAGCCAGGCCGCAGGTGGAGCTCCAGGAGTCCAATTGGCGAGAAAGAGGAGGGATTGTATGAGCAAGAATTATTGAGACCAAAATTGAAAAAAGCACAGGGATGAATAGCCAAACTAACGGAAACACATGAACTATGAACCAATGGCTGAGTGGTCCCCAACTGGATCAGGCCCTCTGAATGGGTGAGATAGTTGATTGGCTTGATCTGTTTGGGAGGCATCCAGGCAGTGGGACCAGGTCCTGTGCTCATTGCATGAGTTGGCTGTTTGAAACCTGGGGCCTATGCAGGGTCGCTTGGCTTGGGCTGGGAGGAGGGGACTAGACCTGCCTGGATTGAGTCTACCAGGTTGATCTTAGTCCTCAGGGGAGGCTTTGCTTTTGAGGAGATGGGAATGGGGGATGGGCTGGAGGGAAGGTGGGGGAGGGAAGGGGAGGACAGGGAAATCCATGGCTGATATGTAAAATTAAAATAAATTATAAAATAAAAATATATATACGTATAGAACATAATTAGGTAAATGAAAAAAATTCTCCTCTGATAAAAGTCTAATAATTATAACATATATTGAACATAGGAGATTAAATAAAATAGAAATTTTTATCTAATAAAATCTATTTTCCAAAATATACATATTAAACACAAAAATTCCAATAAAACAAAAATTCTCATCTGATAAATGTCTAATATCTAAAATATTCTTGTTGAACACAAGAAATTAAATAAAATAAAAATTCTCATCTGATATAGGTCAAATATAAAAATATACATTGAACACAAAAATTCAGATGAACAAAACAAAAATTCTCATCTGAAAAAGGTCTAATATCCAAAATGTACATATTGAACACAGGAAATCATAAACAGGAATAAAGTCAAATATCAAAAATATACTTATGAAACAAAAAAATTAAATTAAAAAAAATCTCTTTAGGTAAAGTTCTAATATCCAAAATATATACATTGATGACAAGAAAATGAAACAAAAATTCTCAAATATTAACAGTCTAATAACAAAAAAAACATACTGAACATCAAAAATCAGATAAATAAAATGAAAATTCTCATCTGGTAAAGGTCAAATATTAAAAATGTATTTATATTACACGAGAAAATTAATAAAACAAAAATTTTTTACTGAGAAAATTCTAATATCCAAAATAAACATATTGAACACAAGAAGTTCAATAAAACAAAAATTCTTATCTTGTAGAGGTCAAATATCAAAAATATACACATTGAACACAAGAAATTAGATGAATAAAACAAAAATTCTCATCTGATAAAGGTCTAATATCAACAATATTATTATTGAGCACAAAAAACTAAAGAAAAGAATTCTAATCTAATAAAAGTTTAATACTAAAATTATACATATTAAACATAAGTAAATAAAGCAAAAATTCTCATCTGATAAAGGTGTAATATCAAAAATATACATATTGAACACAAGAAATCATAAAAGACAAAATTCTCATGTGATAAATGTCAAATATCAAACATATAGTTATTGAACACAAGAAATTAAATAAATAAAATTCAACTTATAAAAGTCTAATATTAAAAATATACATGTTTGTATATTTCTTACTGTATTTATAACGTTCATTTAACAATGTAATACAATTTTCTGATCCTTGAATGTTATCAACTATTAGGATATAAAGACATGAAAGTTAGTAGTTAGACATTATTATAGAACTTGTAGTCAAATTTGGTATGTTTTCAAGATTGAGCAGATATATTTTAGATAGACAGGTCATCTTCAAATACTTCAGAGATCTAAAGAATATGGCATTTAAAATATTTTAATAACTTAGAAAATTTTTCTTTTTTGTTATGACTATGAGACATGTAGGCTCCTGGCAATACCAATCTACTTCAGAGAAAATATGGGCATTGAAAAAAACTACAATTAGGGATAACTTTCATTGTGACAAAAGTTAGCCACTGGACAACAAAGTATCCCCGAATCAATTGCTGACAAACAGGACAGACAGGACACGAAACAAAGGAGTACTGATTTTGCCAAATCAAGTGTGGTTATGACTTTATCAAAAGGCATCTTCTGAGGACAGGATAATATGGCACCATCCCTGTAGTGGCCTTCACAATCCAGAAAAGGTACAGTGCCCTTTTCTTCAAAGGCAGCTTAACAGGCAATGAGCCGATGGCTTCTGATGTGCAATGGAATAGCAGCTGAAACAGTTATTCTTGAAGAGAAAGCTCACGCCTCTTAATAGTAGAATGGCATTTAGTAGAGGGATGTGGAGAAGAACGGGATGCTGAGATGAAGCCACATACACACATAGCCAAGAAGAATGAACAGCTGAATTCAAAAAACATCAACAACTTCCAGAACTTAAAATCCTGAATCACGACATGACACTAGTGGAATTCAGGTGTTTCTGGTATATAGAGTGCTCTCACCCAATGTGATGTTGAACTGTTGACCTTGTGTACATCCTACTTCACAAATGATTCTGTCAGATATGCTAAGCCTATAGGCTGAAGATGATGCCCCAACACTGCGGGGAAACCTCAGGTGACTGTCAACTCACAATTTTTTGGAAGTTGCTTGCATGTACTTCCTGTTTTTATTTTTGTTAGCTAATATTATTTCCTTCTTGGGTCTCTGAGGGAGTTGAAGATTAGTTAGTTACAGTTGAAGGTTAATTAGGATAGAAAGTGAATTAGACACAATAGGATAGATAATGGAATTATTTTCTCTGAATTTGTCAAATACAAATGGACTAGACATTGTTTAGGTATTTATTACTTGTATGTATTGTATATAGTTATTGTACTTTTGTATATAGTTTTTCTTATGTTAGTTATAAGCTTTTTCCTTTTTTCTTTTTATTAAAATAGAAAAGAGGAAATATGGTGATATTTTATTTTGTACTAAAATATTATTTGTATGTTAATAAATAAAGTTGCTCAGTGGTCAGAGCTATTAGCAAGCCACAGGAAAGCCAGGTGGTGGTGGTGCACGCCTTTAATCCCAGCACTTGGTAGGCAGAACTAGGTAAGTCTCTGTGTGTTCAGGAATACAGCCAGCATTAGATACACATGCCTTTAATCTCAATACCAACCATAGAAGACCTGGAGGTCTATACAGACAGGCAGTGATGAGGCGGTCATGTGGTTGGGTCTACAACCAATGAGAAGGCAGAACAGAAAGTCTATATAAAGAGTTTAGCATAGTAAGTAGCTCTGTTTCAGAGAGGTAGGACCACCGCAGGAGGAAGGGTAAAGTTTTAGCTCTTAGCTCTGACCTCTTGGCTTTCTTTGCATTGGTTCTATGTTTCTTATTTAAAAAGACAGTTGGTTATATCTACACATATTGAACAAAATAAATAAAAGAAACATTTTCACCAAAAAAGGACTATATCCAAAATTTACATATTGAACCTAAGAAACCAAATAAATATAACAAAATCTCTCATCTGATAGAATTCGAATATCCAAAATATACATAATGAACCTAAGAAATAAAAAAAATAAATCAAAAATTTTATTCTGATAAAGGTCTAACATCCAAATATACATTTTATCCCAAGAAATCAGAAAAATAAAACAAAAAGTCTCATCAGATAAATGTCTAATATCTAAATATATATGATGAGCATAAGGTATCAGACTACTATAACAAAAATTATCACCTGATAAATTTCTAATATCAAAAATATACGTATTGAACATATTTCAATAAATAAAACAAAAATTCTCATCTGATTAAAATCTAATATCCAAAATATGCATACTGAACACAATAAATTAATTAGATAAAAATTCTCAACTGACAAAGAACTAAAATTCTCCCCTGATAAAGGTCTAATATTATATATATATATATATATATATATATATATTGACCATAAAATATTAAATGAATTAAACAAAATTTCTCCTCTAATAAAGGTCTAATATGCACAATATGCATATTGAACACAAGTAATTAGACAAATAAAAAATTCTCATTTGATAAATGTCTAATATTTAAAATATACATTTTAAACACAGGACACTAGATAAATAAAACAAAAATTCTCACCTGATTAGGGTCTAATATCAAAAATATTCACATTCAACAAAAGAAATTAAATAAAACAAAAATTCTCACTTAATAAATAACTAATATCCAAAATATGCAAAATGAATGTAAGAAATCAAATATACAAAACAAATAGTCTCATCTGATAAAGTTCTAATATCAAAAATAATACATAATGAACACAAGAAGTTAAATAAAACAAAAATTCTCACCTGATGATGTGGTGATTTCTAAAATATACATACTTAACACAAGAAATTAAATAAAACACAAAATCATATATTATTAAGCTCTAATATCAAAAATATACATATTGAACACAAGAAATCATAAAAGAAAACAAAAATTCTCATCTCATAAGGTCTAATATCCAAAATACACATATTGAAAATATTTAGAAAAATAAATTTTCTCACCTGTTAATGGTCTAATATTCCAAAATATACATACTGAACACAAGAAATTAAAACAAAAAAAATTCTCACATGACAAAAGTCTAATATCCAAAATATATATAAAAAATGTGAGAAATCACATAAATAAAACAAAAAATCTCACCTGATAAAGGGCTAATAAATAAAATACACATACTGTACACAAGAAAATAAATAAAAGAAAAATTCTCATCTGACAAAGGTCTAATATTAAAAAAATGCATGTGGAACATAATTAGATAAATAAAACAAAAATTCTGATCTGATAAAGGTCAAATATCACAAATATACCTATGGAATGCAAGAAATCATATAAACAAATAAAAATTCTCATCTGCTAAAGGTCTATTATGCAAATATACATATTGAAACAAGAAATCAGATCAGTAAAACAAAACTTTTCACCTCATAAAAGGTTTAACATACAAAATATACATATAGAACACAAGAAATCAGAAAAACAAAACAAAATTATTGAGTGATTAAGGTCTAATATGAAAAATATACTTATTGAACACAAGAAATAAAATAAAACAAAAATTCTGTTCTGATAAAGTTCTTATATAAAAAATACATCAATTGAAAATAAGAAATCAGGTAAATAAAGTGTCAATTCTCATCTGTTAAAGTTTTAATATCCAAAATATCGATGTTGAACAGACAAAATCAGATCAATAAAACAAAAGTTCTCACCTGATAAAGGTCTTATATCCAAAATATACATATTGATATTATTAGATATATAAAACAAATTCTCATCTGATAAAAGTCTAATATTGAAAATATACATAGTAAACACCGGAAAGTAAATAAAACAAAAATTCTCACCTAACAAATGTCTAATACCCAAAATATACATATTGAAAACACAAAAAATTATTAGATGATAATTTTTGTTTTAATTAATTTCTTGTGCTCAGAATGTATATTTTTGATATTAGAAATTATTCAGATGAGAATTTTCATTTTATTTGTCTGATTTTTTGTGTTAATTATGCATATTTTCAATATTTAACCCCTACAGGTGAGAATTTTTGCTATGTTTATATGATTTCTTGTGTTCAATATGTATATTTAAAACAAAATTTCTCATCTGATAAAAGTCTAATATCCAAAATATATATATTGAACATAAGAAATTAGATAAATAAAAATTCTCATCTAGTAAAGGTCTTTTATAAAAAAACATACTGAACACAGTAAATTAATTAAAACAAAAATTATTATCTCATGAAAGTCTAATATACAAAACATACATACTGAACACAAGAGTAAATAAAACAAAAATTCTCATCTCATAAAGGTGTAATATTCAAAATATATATATTGAATACAAGATATCAGATAAATAAAAGGAAAATTCTCATCCGATAAAAGTCTAGTATCCAAAATACACATATTGAGCAAAAGAAATCAGAAAAAGGAAATAAAATACTCATGAGATAAAGGTCTAATATGAAAAAATATACTTATTGAATATAAGAAATAAACTAAAACAAAAATTCTGTTCTGATAAAGGACTAATATAAAAATATACCAATTGAACACAAAAAAAACACATAACTAAAACAAAAATTCCTACATGATAAACGTCTCATATCCAAAATATTCATATTGAACACAAGAAATCATATAAACAAAACAAAAATTCTCACCTGATAGATAGAGGTTTAATACCAAAAATATGTATAATGAACACAAAAAAATCAGACAAATAAAATGAAAATTCTCACCTGATACCTGTCTAAAATTCAAAATATACATATTGAACACTAGAAATCAGTTAAATGATATAAAAATTCTCATCCAATAATTATTAACAACTCAAGGACATTGAAGGGTCTGCCGGGGGTCTTGGAGAAGGGAGGCCTTCCAAATGACTCTGAGATTCCACCTTACACCTGACAGGATGGCAAAGATCAAAAACAAGGAAGACACCTTATACAGGAGAGGATGTGGAGCTAGGGGAACTCTCCTCCACTGCTAGTGGGAATGCAAACTTGTACAACCACTTTGGAAATCAATATGGTGCTTTCTTAGAAAATTGGGAATCAATCTCCCCCAAGATCCAGCTATACCACTCTTGGACATATACCCAAGGAATGCCCAAAGAAGAGATCTACATGAACAATCTGGACATGAGTGGGGGGAATGAAGGGTGAGGGTTGAGGGAAAGAGAGCTTTGGGGAGCGGGAGATCCCAGCTGGATCAAGAACAGAGAGGGAGAACAAAGAATAAGAGACCATGGTAAATGAAGACCACATGAGAATAGGAAGAAGCAAAGTGCTAGAGAGGCCCACAGAAATCCACAAATATACCCCCACAACAGACTGCTGGCAATGGTCGAGAGACAGCCGGAACTGACCTACTCAGGTGATGGGATGGCCAAACACCCTAATTGTCGTGCTAGAAATCCCATCCAAAGACTGAGGGAACTGGATGCAGAGATCCATGGCTTGGCCCCGGGTGGAGCTCTGGGAATCCAATTAGCAAGAAAGCAGAGGGTTTATATGAGCAAGAATTGTTGAGATCAATGTTGGATAAAGCACAGGGACAAATAGCTAAACAAATGGAAACACATGAACTATGAACCAATGACTGAGGGGCCCCCAACTGGATGAGGCCCTCTGAATGGGTGAGATATTTGATTGGCTTGATCTGTTTGGGAGGCATCCAGGCAGTGGGACCGGGTCCTGTACTCATTGCATGAGTTGGCTGTTTGAAACCTGGGCCTTATACAGGGTCGCTTGGCTCGGCCTGGGAGGAGGGGACTTGTCCTGCCTGGACTGAGTCTACCAGGTTGATCTCAATCCTCGGGGGAGGCTTTGTCCTGGAGGAGGTGGAAATAGGAGGTAGGCTGGGGGGAAGGGGAGGAGGGTGAGAAGGAGGAGAACAAAGGAATCCGTGGCTGATATGTAGAACTGAATTGTATTGTAAAATAAAATTAAATTAAATTAAAAAAAATTAACAACTCATGAAAATCTAATATTGAAAATATACATATTGAACTCAAGAAATTAAATGATACAATAATTCTTACCTGATAAAGAACTTATATATAAAGTGTACATATTCAAATAAAGAAATCAAATAAATAAACAAAATTTCTCATCTGATAAATGTATAATATCCAAATATTATTTACTGAACACTAGAAATTAAATAAAAAATATTGTCATCTGATAAAAGTCCAATATCAAAAATACTATATTGAACACTAGAAATCAAATAATGAAACAAATATTCTCATCTGATGAAGGTCTAATATCTAAATTAAACCTGTTGAACAGAAGAAATCAGATAAATAACAATTTTCATCAAAGAAATGTCAAATATAAAAAATATACATATTGAACACAAGATATCATTAATCAATTAAAAATTCTCACCTGATAAAGGTGCAATATCCAAAATATACATATCGAACATAACTAGCTAAATAAAAAAATTCTCATCTGATAAATGTCTTATATTGAAAATATACATATTGAAGTTAATTAGATAAATAACACCAAAAAATCACCTCTGATAAAGGTCTACATCCAAAATATACATAATGAATGCAAGAAATAAAAAAAAATTGTCACTTGATAAAAGTCTAATATCCAAAACTTACATATTGAACTGAAGAAACCTGATCAACAAAACAAAAACTTTCATCAGATAAAGGTCTAATATCCAAAATATACATGTTGAATACAAGATATCAGACTAATATAACAAAAATTAGCATCTGACAAATGTCTAATATCCAATGTATACATTTAGAATGCAGTGTACCACAAAAATAAAAAAAATTTTCACCTGATAAAGTATTAATATCAAAAATATGCATGCTGAACACAAGAAATCAAATATATAAAACAAAAATTCTTATCTGATAAAGGTCTAATATCCAAAATATACATATTGAACTTAATAATATAAATAAAACAAAAAATTAGCATCTGTTAAACATTTAATGTCCAAAATATACATACTTTACACAAGAAATGAAATAAAACAAAATTCTGATCTGATAAAGGTCTAATATAAAAAATGTACATAGTGAACACAAGAAATCAGATGAATAAAACAAAATCCTCATCTGTTAAAGGTCTAATATCCAAAATATACATATTGAACACAAAAAAAATCCAACAAAACAATTGAAAATTCTAAATTTAAAAAGGTCTAATATCAAAAAATGCATATTGCACACAACAAATTAGATAAATAAAACAAAAATTCTCATCTGATAAATGTCTAATATCCAAAATATACATACTGAACACAAGAAATTAAATAAAACAAAAAATTCTTGTCTGAAAAATATCTAATAACCAAAATATACATATTGAACATAATAAGATAAATAAAATAAAAATTCTCATCTGTTAATGGTATAATGTCTAAAATATATATACTAAGCACAAGAAATTAAATAAAACAAAAATTCTCATCTGATAAAGGCCTAATATCCAAAATATACATATTGAATAAAAGAAATCATACACATAAAACAAAAATTCTCCTCTGAATTCGGTCTTATATCCAAAATATACATATTGAACATAATTAGATAAATAAAATAAAAATTCTCATCTGATAAAGGTCTAATATTAAAAATATACATAGTGAACACAAGAAATCAGATAAATAAAAGGAAAATTCTCATTTGATAGAGGTCTAACATCCAAAATACAAATGTTGAACACAAGAAATCAGATAAATAAAATGAAAATTATCCTCTGATAAAGGTCTAATATCAAAAATATACATACTGAACATAGAAATTAAATAAAACAAAAATTCTCATGAGAAAAAGGTCTAATATCCAAAATATGCATATTGAACATGATTAGAAAAATAAAACAAAAATTCTTTTCTGATGAAGTTCTAATATCCAAACTATAAATATTTTTTAAAAATTTTTTTTAATTGAACACAATTAAAAAAAACAAAAAACAAAAATTCTCATGTGTTAAAGGTCTAATATGTAAACTATACATATTGACCACAAGACATTAGCTATATAAAACAAAAATTCAGCCAGGCGGTGGTGGCACACGCCTTTAATCCCAGCACTTGGGAGGCAGAGCCAGGTGGATCTCTGTGAGTTTGAGGCCAGCCTGGGCTACCAAGTGAGTTCCAGGACAGGCACAAAGCTACACAGAGAAACCTTGTCTCGAAAAAACAACAACAACAGAAAAACAAAACAAAAACAAAAATTCTCATCTGATACAGATCTTGTATTCAAAATATACATGTTGAACACAAGAAATCAGATAAATAAAACAAAAATTCTCATCTGATAAAGGTGTAATATCCATAATATACATACTAAACTAGAAATCAGATAAATAAAACAAAAATTCTCATCTGATAAAGGTGTAATATCCATAATATACATACTAAACTAGAAATCAGATAAATAATACAAAAATTCTCAGCTGATAAAGGTCCAATTTCAAAAATATACATATTGAACATAATCAGATTAATAAAATGAAAATTAATATCTGATAAATGTCTAATATCAAAAGTATACTTATTGAACACAAGAAATCGTATAAGGAAAACAAAAATTCTCTTCTCATAAAGGTCTAATATCCAAAATATACATATTTAACATAATTATATGTATAAAACAAAAATTCTCATCTGATATATATCTAATATCCAAAATACTCATATTTAATAAAAATAGATAAATAAAACAAAAATTATCATCAGATAAATGTCTAGTATCAAAAATGGATCTATTGAACACAAGAAATTAAGAAAACAAAAATTCTCTTTTGATAAATGTCTAATATTCAAAATATACATATTGAAAACAAGAAATCAGATGAATAAAACAAATATTCTCTTCTGATAAAGGTCTAATATCCAAAATATACACATTGAACAAAAGAAATTAAACAAATAAACAAAAATTCTCAGCTGATAAAGGTCTAATATCCAAAATATACACATTGAACAAAAGAAATCTAACAAACAAAAATTCTCAGCTGATAAAGGTCTAATATCCAAAATATACATATTGGACACAGAAATCTGAAAAATAAAAAAAATTCTTATCTGATAAAAGTCTAACATCCAAAATACCCACACTGAACACAAAAATCAGATAAATAAAACAAAGTTCCTCATCTGATAAAGGTCTAATATCCCAAATATAAAAAGTGAGCATAAGAAATTAGAAAAAGAAAATAAAATTCTCATGTTATAAAGTTGAAATATCAAAAATGTACTTATTGAACACAAGAAATTAAATAAAACCAAATTCTCACCTGATGAAGGTCCAATATCCAAAATACACATATTGAACACAAGAAATAAGAAAAAAATTTCCCATGTAATAAAGTTCAAATATCAAAAATATACTTATTGCACACAAGAAATTACTACATAAATCAAAAATTATGTCATAAATATCAAATATCAAAAATATACATATTGAAATCAAGTAATCAGATAAATAAAACAAAAATTCTTATCTGATACAGGTCTAATATCCAAAATATACAAAAAGAACCCTAGAAATCAGATAAATAAATAAAAATACTTATCTGAAAAGTGCTAATATCTGAAAAATAATATTGGACACAAGAAATTAAATAAAACAAAACTTCTCACCAGATAAAGAACTTGTATCAAAATTATACATATTCAACACAAAAAAACAGATAAATAAAACAAAAATTCACATCAGATAAAGGTCTAAAATCAAAAATATACATATTGAACACAAGAAATCACATAAATGAAACAAAAAATTATCATCTAAAAAGGTCTAATATCCAAAATATATATTGAACATAATTAGATAAATTAAATAACCATTTGCATCTGATAAAGTTTTAATATCCTAAATAGACACATTGAATATATTGAGATAAATAAAACAAAAATTCTCTGTAGCATGAATCTTAAAAGTTTTTTTTAATAAAATCAAACCTGTACCAGGTATTGGGGTGAACACTGGAAGATCAGAGAGACAGAACAGGCCACAGGCACCTCACCTCGCCATTTCATCAGCTAATCCTGTTTCCTCAGACTGGAAGCCTCTGAGTCCTCATCTAGATTGAATCTCAGCTGAACTGCTGCTCCAAAGCCTGAAACCTTAACCAGCCAAAAGCTTCTAGTTCCTGGTCTTCATGCCTTATATACCTTTGTGCTATCTGCCATCACTCCCTGGGATTAAAGGCTCGCTTTCTGGGATTAATGGCATGAGTCACCATGCTTGGCTGTATCCTTGAACACATGGATTTCTGCCTCTGGAATGCTAGGATTAAAGGCGTGTGCTACCACTGCCTAACCATTAGGTTTAATATTGTGGCTGTTCTGTCTCTGACCCCAGATAAGTTTATTACGGTGCACAATATTTTGGGGAACACAATACCACCACAATTCTCATCTGATAAATGTCTATTATCCAAAATATAAATAGTTAAGGAAAGAAATCACATAAATAAAACAACAATTCTCATCTGATAAAGGTCTAATATCCAAAATACACATATTGAACACAAGAAATCAGAAAAAGAAAACAAAATTTCTCATGTGATAACGGTCCAATATCAAAAACATACTTAAAAACATAATAAATTAAAAAAACACAAATTCTCATTTGATAAAGATCTAATATCCAAAAAATACACATTGAACACAAGAAATCATATAAATAAAGCAAAACTTCAAATCTTATAAAGATCTAATACCAGAAATGTACATATTGAACATAATTAAATCAATAAAACAAAAATTTTCTCATGATAAAAGTCTAATATTCAAAATATACATATTTAATACAAAAAATTAAATTAACAAAACAAAAATTCTCATCTCATAAAGGTCGAATACCCTAAATATACATATGGAATACAAGAAATCAGAAAAGCAAAACATAATTTTCATGTGATAAAGGTAAAATATCAAAAATATTCTTATTGAACACAAGTAATTAAATAAAACAAAACTTCTCACCTAATAAAGGTCTAATATCAAAAATACACATATTGAACATAATTAGATAAATAAAACAAAAATTATCATCTCATAAATATCTAATATTCCAAAATATATGTTGAACACAAGACATCAGATAAATAAAACAAAAATTGTCATCTGATAAATGTCTTATATACATAATATACATATTTAACCCAAGAAATCAAATAAATAAAACAAAAGTTGTCATCTGATGTTCATCTAGCATCAAAAAAGTATTTATTGTACTCAAGAAATTAAATAAAAGCAAAATTCTCATCTGATAATGTCTAATATCCCAAACATACCTGTTGAATACAAAAATACACAATAATACACATATTGAACACAAGAAATTAGATAATTAAAACTGAAATTCTCATCTGAAAATGGTCTAATATCAAAAATATACATATTGAACACAAGAATTCAGATAAATAAAAAAAATTCTCATCTGATAAATGTATAATATCCAAAATATAAATTGAACACAATAAATAAGAAAAAACAAAAATTATCAGCGGTAAGTCTAATATTCAAAATATACACATTGAACACAAGAAAACAGATAAATAAAACAAAAATTCTGATCTGATAAAGGTCTAATATCCAAAACAGACATATTGAACATAATTGGATAAATAAAAGAAAAATTCTCATCTTATTAAGGTATAATATCAAAAATATACATATGGAACACAAGAAATCAGATAATTTAAATGAAAATTCTAGACTGATAAAGATGTAATATCCAAAATTATGCATACTGAACACAAGAATCAAATGTATAAAACAAAAAATCTCATTTGAGAGATGTCTCATATCCAATATATACATATTGAACATAATTAGATAAGTAAAACAAAAATTCTGATCTGATAAAAGTCTAATATCCACAATATATTTACTGAACACAATAAATTAAATAAAACAGTAGTTCTCACCTGAGAAAAAGACTAATATCCAAAATATGCATACTGAACACAAGAAATCAAATATATTAAAGAAAAATTCTCATTTGATAGAGGTCTAATATCCAAATATACAGTTTGAACAAAGGAAATCAGATAAATAAAAGAAAAATTTTCATGTGATAAAATTTTAATATCCAAAATACACATATTGAACAAAATAAATGAGAAAAACAACAATTATTAGAGGTAGGTCTCAAATTCAAATATACATATTGAACATATTTAGATAAATGAAAACAAAAATTCTCATTGGATAAAAGTCTAATATCAGGCTGGAGAGATGGCTCAGAGGTTAAGAGCATTGACTACTCTTCCAGAGGTCCTGAGTTCAATTCCCAGCAACCACATGGTGGCTCACAAGCATCTGTAATGAGATCTGGTGCCCTCTTCTGGCCTGCAGTCATACATGCTGTATACATAATAAATAAATAAATCTTTAAAAAAAAAAGTCTACTATCCAAACCATGCGGTGGTGGTGCACGCCTTTAATCCCAGCACTCGGGAGGCAGAGCCAGGCGGACCTCTGTGAGTTCGAGGCCAGCCTGGTTTACAAAGTGAGTTCCAGGAAAGGCACAAAGCTACACAGGGAAACCCTGTTTCCAAAAAAAAAAAGTCTAATATCCAAAACATAGATATTGAAAACAGGATACCAGATAAATAAAACAAAATTTCTCATCTGATCAAGATCTAATGACAAGTGTATATATTCAACACAAGAAATCAGATAAATAAAACAAAAGTTCTCATCTGATAAAGGTCTAATATCAAAAATATATGTATTAAACACAAGAGATTAAATAAAACAAAAATTCTCACCTGAGAAAGAACTAATATCCAAAATATACATACTGAACACATGGTATCAGATAAATAAATCAAGAATTCTAATCTGATAAAGGTCTAATATTCAAAATATACAAAAAACACAAGAAATCAGAAAAACAAAACAAAATTCTCATGTGATAAAGGTTTTACATGAAAAATGTATTTATTGAACACAAGAAATAAAACAAAACAAAACTTCAGTTCCGATAATGGTCTAATATAAAAATATACCTCTTGAACACAAGAAATCAAACAAAAGAAGAATTCTCATCTGATAAAGGTATCTTTATAGGCGTTTCCTTCTTTAGGTTGTGAAAATTTTCTTCTAAGATTTTGTTGAATATATTTTCTGTGCCTTTGAGTTGGTATTCTTTTCGTTCTTCTATCCCTATTATTCTTAGGTTTGGTATTTTTATGGTGTCCCAAATTTCTTGGACATTTTGGGTCATGACTTTGTTGGCTTTAGGGTTTTCTTTGACTGATCAATCTATTTCCTCTACCGTATCTTCAACACCAGAGATCCGCTCTTCCATCTCTTGCACTCTGTTGGTTATGCTTGCATCTGTAGTTCCTGTTCATTTATTCAGATTTACACTTCCAGCATTTCCTCAATTTGTGTCTTCTTTGTCTCCATTTCAGTCGGGCAGCAGACCTCCTGCAGGCAGATCAGACTACCACCATCCCCCATGAGACCCTGTAACCAAGCCCCACCTCCCCCCATCCCACCCATTCTTCGAGACTGCAACTGTTCCCTGAGACAGAGATGGCCAAGACCCGATTGGACTAAGAGGTGAGTCTTTATCCTCAATCCTGAACACCCCAGCCCCTAGGCTTTGGGCCCAGGGGCACAACCCTGCACCCCTACACCACTACCCATTGCAGTCCCAGTTTCGGGCCAGTCAGCAGGCAGACCTACTGCAGACAGTTCAGACTTCCACCATCCCCCACCAGACCTTGTAACTCACAAGGCCCACCCCTCCCAACCCACCTGTGTGCCAAGATTACAACTACTCCCTGAGACAGAGCCCACAAGGGCCAATTGGACTAAGAGCTTCTCCCTGAGACAAACAGTCCATCAGAACCCAATAGACCAAGAGCTCCCACTGGACCAAGATTATTGATCCGACTGAGAGAGCCTCCCTCAGACACAGACACCGCTTGCACCAAGTGGAGAAAGAGATGGATAGAGGCCAGTGCAAAAGTACAGTCAACAACAAAAAACACACCATGGTTCCATCAGAACCTACACCAGCAAGACCCGAACATCCCAACACAGAGGAAACAGAAGAAATCGACCTTAAAAATGATCTTAAGAAGATGTTAGAGATCTTTAAAGAGGAAATGAAAAGTTCCCTTAAAGAATTAGAGGAAAAGTCAAACAAAAATGGGAAGCAATCAGTAAATCCCTTGAAAGCCAAGAGAAAGCAATTAAATATTTGAGGGAAACAGCTCAAGATTTGAAATCTGATTTCTCATTTTCAATATGTATATTTTGCATATAGACATTTATTAGGTGAGAATTTTTGTTTTATTTAATTTCTTGCATTCAATATGTATATTTTGGTTATTAAACATTTATCAGATGAGAATTTTTGTGTTGTGTATATGATTTCTTGTGTTTAATATATATATAGGATACTAGATCTTTATCAGATTAAAATTTTTGTTTTATTTAATTTCTTGAGTTCAATATGTAATTTCCAACATTAGAAGTTTATCAGATTAGGATTTTTGTTTAATTTATCTAATTATGTTACATTTATCAGATGAAGATTTCTGTTTTATTTATCTGATTTCTAGTGTTCAGTATTTATATTTTGGCTTAGTCCTTTATCAGATGAGAAGTTTTGTTTTATTTATCTGATTTCTTGTGTTCATTATGTATATTTTGAATATTAGAACTTTATCAGATGCAAATTTTTGTTATATTTATCTGACGTCTTGTGTACAATATGTATATTTCTGATATTAGACCTTTATTAGGTGAGAATTTTTTTATTTATCTAATTATTTTTGATGTGTATGTTTGGGATAGTAGACCTTTATCATATGAGAATTTTTGTTTCATTTAATATCTGTGTTCAAAAAGTATATTAGGGATAGTAGACCTCTATCAGATGAGAATTTTCATTTTATTTATATTATTTATTGTGTTCAATATGTATATTTTGGATATTAGACCTTTATCAGATGAGAAATTTAGTTTTAATTAATTTCTTGTGTTCTGTATATATATTTTGGATACTAGAAATTTATCATGTGATAATTTTTTGTTTTATTTATGTTATCATGTTCAATGTGTATACTTTGGGTATTAGAACATTATCAAATGATTTTTTTTATTTATCTGACTTCTTAGGATCAATGTGTATATTTTTGATATTAGACTTTTATCAGATGAGAATTTTTGTTTTATTTAAGTGATTTCCAGTGTTCAATATGTATATTTTTGATATTAGACCTTTAAAAGATGAGAATTTTTGTTTTATTTAATTTATTGTGTTAAATGAAAATATTTTGGATATTAGACTTTTATCAGATGAGAATTTTTGATTTACTTGTCTGATTTCTTGTCTTCACTCTGTATATTATGGTATTAGACCTTTATCAGATGAGATTTTTTTGTTTTATTTATTTGATTTCTTGAGTTCCATATGTATATTTTGGATATTAGACCTTTATCTGATGACAATATTTGTTCTATTTACCTGATTTCTTGTGTTCAATATGTATATTTTAGATATTAGACCTTTATCTAATGATAATTTTTGTTTTATTTTTCTGATTTCTGGTGTTCAATATGTATTTTGGATATTAGACCTTTATGAGATGAGAATTTTTCTTTTATTTAATATCTTGTGTTCAATATGTATATTTTGGATACTAAAGTTTTATAAGATGAAAATTTTTGTTTTATTTACCTGATTTCTTGGATTCAACATGTATATTTTGGATATTAGTCTTTTTCAGATGAGAATTTTTGTTTATCTGACTTCTTGTGTTCAATATGTGTAATTTGGATATTAGACCTTTACCCTGTGACAATTTTTGCTTTATTTATTTGATTTCTTGTGTTCAATATGTAATTTTGGATATTAGACCTTGATCAGATGAGAATTTTTGTTTTATTTAATTTCTTGTGTTCAATAAGTATATTTGTGATATTAGGCTTTTATCCAATGAGGATTTTTTGCTTTATTTATCCAAGTATGTTCAATATGTATATTTTGGGTACTCGACCTTTATCCGATGATAATTATTGCTTTGTTTTTCTGTTTTCTTTTTTTCAATATGTATATTTTGTATATTAGACCTTTATCAGGTGACAATTTTATTTTATTTATCTAATTTCTTGTGTTCAATATGTATAATTTGGATATTAAAACTCTACTGGTGAGAATTTTTGTTTTATCTAATTTCTTGTTTTCAATAAGTATATTTTATATATTAGACCTACCGGTGACAATTTTGTTGTTTCTAATTTCTTGATTTCAACATATATATTTTGGATATTAGAACTTTAGCAGATGAATTTTTGTTTTATTTAGTTTCTTGTGTTCAATATGTATATTTTTGTTTTTAGACCTTCATCAGATGAGAATTTTTGTATTTTTATGTGATTTCTTGTGTTGAGTATGTATATTTTTGATATTAGATCTTTATCAGATGAGAATTTTTGCTTTACTTCCTTGGTTTCTTGCATTTGATTATGAATATTTTGGAAATTAGTACTTTATCAGATGAGAGTTTTTGTTTTCTTTACCTGATTTCTTGTGTTCTGTATGTATATTTTGGATATGAGACCTTTATCAGAAGAGAATTTTTGTTTTATTTTATTTCTTGTATTCTTTAATTATATTTTTGATATTTGAGCTTTATCACATGAAAATTTTGTTTTCTTTTTCTGTTCTATATGTATATTTTGGATATTAGAAAATTATCAGATGATAATTTTTGTTTTATTTATCTAATTATATTTGGTATGTATATTTTGGAAATTAGACCCTAATCAGGTGAGAATTTTTGATTTATTTATCTGATTTCTTTGGTTCAATGTGTGTATTTAGGATTTTAGACCTTTATCAGATATGAATTTTTGTTTGATTTATCTGATTTCTTGTGTTCAACATGTATATTTTGGATATAAGACTTATGTCAGATGAGAATTTTTAATATATAGATGATGTCTTGTGTTCAATATTTATAGTTTAGGTATTAGACCTTTATCACATGAGAATTTTTGTTTTATTTAACTAATTATGTTCAATATGTATATTTTGGATATTAGACTATTGTCAGATGAGAGATTTTGTTTTATTTTTCTGATTTCTTGTGTTCTATAAGTATATTTTTGATAGTAGAACTTTACCGGTGAGAATGTTTGTTTTATCTAATTTCTTGTGTTCCATATGTATATTTCTTTTCTTTATTAAGAAATTTTCGCCGGGCGGTGGTGGCGCACGCCTTTAATCCCAGCACTCGGGAGGCAGAGCCAGGTGGATCTCTGTGAGTTCGAGGCCAGCCTGGACTACCAAGTGAGTTCCAGGAAAGGCGCAAAACTACACAGAGAAACCCTGTCTCGAAAAACCAAAAAAAAAAAATTTTTTTTACTCACTCTATATACCACCCACAGTCCCATCACCTCCCTCCTCCCGTCTCCCAAACCTCCAGCCTAAGCCACTCCATATCTGCACTTCCCTCAAATCAAGGTCTCCCATGGGGAGTCAGCAAAGCCCTGCACACTGAGCCTAGACAGGTCCAAGCCCTTTCCCACTGTACCAAGGCTGCGCAGGGAACCACACTACAGGCACCGGATACCTAAAGCCCTGCCCATGCAGCAGGAATGGATTCTGATCCCCCTGCCTGGGTATTCCCCAAACAGTTTGAGCCAAACAACCGTCTTCCATATCCAGAGGGCCTAGTCTAGTCCCATTGGGGCTCCACAGCCACCAGTCCACACAGTCCACAGTTCATGGGCTTCCACTAGTGTGGCCGGTCATCTCTGCACGTCCTCCCATCATGATCTCGACGTCCCTTGTCTGCAGTATCTCTCCTCTCTCTCATCAATTGGATTCCCAGAGCTCAGCCTGGTGCCTGGCCGTGAATCTGTGTATCTGTCTCTATCAGTCACTGGACAAAGGCTCTATGATGACAGCTAGGTTATTCACTAGACTGGTCACCAGAGTAGACTGGTCCAGGCACCCTCTGGACCACTGCCAGCAGACCAAGGTGGGATCAACCTTGTGGATTCCTGAAAGCCTCCCCAGCACCCTTCCTTTTCCTATTCCCATGATGTCCTCATCTATCATGGTATCTTCCTCCTTGCCCTCCCACTCTGTCCCTGTTCCAGCTTGACCCTCCCATTTCCCTATGTTCTCATCCCCCACTCCTCACCCTCTGCCACCCCCCCACACCCAGTCCACTCATGTAGATCTCATCCACTTCTCCTTCACAAGATCATCCATGTGTCCCTCCTAGGGTCTTTTCCTGTTAGCTACCTCTCTGGAGTTGTGGGTTGCAGTCTGGCCATCCTTTCCCTCACATCTGGTATCTACTTATGAGTGAGTACATACTATGTTTGTCCTTCTGAGTCTGGGTTACTTCACTCAAGATGATATTTTCTAGTTCTATCCATTTGCCTGCAAATTTCATGATGTCATTGTTTTTTACTGCTGTATATATTATTTACTATTTATATTTACCATTGTATATATGTGCCACATTTTCTTTATCCATTCTTCAGTTGAGGGGCCTACCTCTGATAATTTTTCTTATTTTCTAAAAATAGTATTCAATATGTATATTTTAGATATTAGAATTTTATCAGATAGGAATTTATTTATTTGATTTCATGTGTTTAATATGTATATTTTTGATATTAGACATTTATCAGGTGAGAATTTTTGCTTATTTATCTAGTATCTTGTACTCAAAATGCAGATTTTTGATATGAGACCTTTATCAGATGAGAATTTTCATTTTATTTATCTAATTTCCAGTGTACAATATGTATATTTTGGATATTAGATCTTTAACACATGAAAGTATTTGCTTTATTTATCAGATATCTTGTGTTCAATATGAATGTTTTGGATATTAGACCTTGATCAGATGAGAATTTTTGTTTTATGTATTTGATTTCTTGTATTCAGCATGCATATTTTCAATATTAGTTTTTTATCATGTGAGAATTTTTGTTTTATTTATTTCTTGTGTTCAATATGTATATATTTGATATTGGACCTCTATCAGATGACAATTTTTATTTATCTAATTTCTTGTGTTGGATACACATATTTTTGATATTAGACCTTTATCATGTGAGAATTTTTGTTTTTTTTTTTAATCTGGTATGCTGTGTTTACTATGTATGTTTTGGATGTTAGACCTTTGTCAGGTGAGAATTTTTGTTTTATTTATCTAATTATGTTCAATATGTATATTTTGGATATTAGACATTTATCAGGTGAGAATTTTTGTTTTATATATATATTGATTTCTTGTGTTCAGTATGCATATTTTTTATATTAGTTCATTATGAGATCAAAATTTTTATTTTTTAATTTCTTGTGTTCAGTAAGTATATTTTGAATATTAGACTTTTATCAGATGAGAATTTTTGTTTTATAAATTTGATTTCTTGTGTTCATATGTATATTTTCAATATTACTTCTTTATCAGGTGAGAATTTTTTTAATTTCTTGTGTTCAATATGTATATTTTTGATATTAGACCTTTATGAGATGAGAATTTTCTTATTATTTATCAGATTTCCTATGTTCTGTATGTATATTTTGGTAATGGGACCTTTAAAAGATGAGAATTTTTCTTTTATTGAGTTATGTTCAATATGTTTTTTTTGATATTAGACTTGTATCAGAAGAGAATTTTGGTTTTATTTATCTGATTTCTTCTGTTCAATGTTCATATTTTGGATATTAGACCTACCGCTGATAATTTTTTAATTTCATTCAATATGTATATTTTGAATATTATACTTTTATCAGAGGAGATTTTTTTTGTTTATCTGATTTCTTGTGTTCAATATGTATATTTTGATTATTAAATCTTTATCAGATGTGAATTTTTTTTTTGTTTATGTGATTTCTAATGTTCAATATGTATATTGTTGATATTAGACCTACTACCAATATATTTTTTCTTATTTATTGTGTTCAATATGTATATTGTGGATATTATACTTTTTTTTTTCAGTTTTTCGAGACAGGGTTTCTCTGTGTAGCTTTGCGCCTTTCCTGGAACTCACTTGGTAGCCCAGGCTGGCCTCGAACTCATAGAGATCCTCCTGGCTCTGCCTCCTGAGGGATATTATACTTTTATCATATGACAAGTTTTTTTTATTTATTTGATTTCTTGTGTTCAACATGTATATTTTTGATATTAGATCTTTATCAGATGAGAAATTTTGTTTTATTTATCTAATTTCTTTTGTTTAATGTGCATATTTTTGATATTAGTCCTTTATCAGATGTGAATTATTTCATTTATCTGGTATCCTGTGTTTTATATATATATATATATATATATATATATATATATATATATATATATATATATATATATTTGATATTTGAATTTTTTATCAGATTGGAATTTTAGTTTTATTTATCTGATTTCTTGTGTTCAGTATGTATATTTTGTTATTGGACATTTATCAGATGGAATTTCCTCCTTCTATATCTGGTATCTTGAGTTGAATATCTATATTTTGGACATTAGACCTCTATTAAATATGAATTTTTGTTTTTTTAAAGCTATTATCTTGTGTTCTTTATGTCCATTTTGGATATTAGACCTTTATCAGATCAGAAATTTTGTTTTCTTTATCTGATTTCTGGTGTACAATATGTATATTTTTGATATTAGATCTTTAGCCGATGACATTTTTTATTATTTGTCTGATTTCTTGTGTTCAGTATGTATACTTTGGATATTTAACTTTTATCAGATGAGAATTTTTGTTTTATTAATCTAATTATGTGCAATATGTATATTTTGGATTTTAGACCTTCATCAGATGAGAATTTTTGTTTCATTTATCCAGTTACATTCAATATGTATATACTTGATATTAGACATTTATCAGATCAGAATTTTTGTATTATTTCTCTGTTTCTAGTTTTCAATATGTATATTTTGGATAATGACTTTAATCAGTTGATAATTTTGTTTTATTTAATTTCTAGTGTTCAATATGAATATGTTTGATGTTAGACTTTTATCAGATGAGAATTTTTGTTGTATTTATCTGTTATCCTGTGTTCAATATTTATATTTTGAATATTAGATCTTTATCAGATGAAAATTTTTGTTTTATTTATTTAAATCTTGTGTTTGATATGCATATTTTTTATATTAGACCTTTATCAGATGAGAATTTTCATTTTATTTATCTGATTTCTTGTGTTCAATATGTATAATTTGGATATTACACCTTTAACCAGTGAGAACTTTTCTATTCTATTATTTATCTGATTTCTAGTTTTCAATACGTATATTTTGGATAATGACTTTATGAGATGAGAATTTTTGTTTTATTTAATTTCTTGTGTTCGATATGTATATATTGGATATTAGACCTTCATCATATGAGAATTTTTGTTTTATTTAATTTCATTTATCTGATTTTTAGTCTTCAATATGTTTATTTTGGATAATGACATTTATCAGGTTAGAATTTTTGATTTATTTAATTTCTTGTGTTCAATATATACGTTTTGGTATTGGACCTATATGGTGAGAATTTATGTTTCAATTATCTGATTTCTTGTGTTCAATTTGTATGTTGTGGATATTAGATATACTGCTGACAAATTCTGTTTTTTTCTATATAATGGTGTTCAATATGTATATTTTGGATCTTAGAGGTTTATCAGATGAGAATTTTATACACCTGATTTCTTGTGTTCAAAATTTATATTTAGGAAAATAGATATTTATTTCAAATCAGAATTTTTGTTTATTTAATTTCTTGTTTTCAATATGTATATTTTTATATTAGTCCTTTATCACATGAAAGTTTTATTTTGTTTTTCTGAATTCTTGTGTTCTATATGTATATTTTGAATAGTAGACCTTTATCAGATGAGAGTCTTTGTTTATATATCTTATTTCTTGTGTTCAGTATGTATATTTTGGATATTAGAACTTTATCAGATGAGAATTTTTGTTTTATTTATCGAATTATGTTCAATATGTCTGTTTTAGATATTAGACCTTTATCAGATCACAATTTTGTTGTATTTATCTGATTTCTTGTGTTTAATATGTATATTGTGGATGTTAGACCAATAGGTGAGAATTTTTGTTTTTTTCTTATTTATTGGGTTCAGTATGTATATTTTGGATATTATACTTTTATCAAATGACAGTTTTTTATCTGATTTCTCATTTTTAATATGTATACTTTTGATATTAGGTTTGTATCAGATAAGAATTTTTATTTTATTTTCTAATTTCTTGTGTTCTACATGCATATTTTGGGTATTAGACCTGCATCAGATGAGATTTTTCATTTTATTTCTCTGGTATCCTGTTTTTAATATGTATATTTTGGATATTAGACATTTATGAGATGAGAATTTTTGTTTTACTTATCTAATTTTTTGTGTTGATATGTATATTTTGTATATTATATCTTTATCTGGAGTGAATTTTTGTTTTATGTATTTAATTATGTTTAATGTGTATATTTTGGGTATTAGACATTTATCAGAGAAGAATTTTTCTTTTATTTAAATAATGTTCAATATGTCTGTTTTGAATATTAGACCTTTATCAGATCAGAATTTTTATTTTATTTATCTGATTTCATGTGTTCAATATGTATATTTTGGATATTAGACCTACTGCTGATAGTTTTTGGGTTTTTTTTATACATTGTGTTCAACATGTATATTTTGGATATTATACATTTACCGGATGAGAATTTATTTTATTTATCTGATTTCTTGTGTTCAATATTTATATTTTGGATATTAGATCTTTATTAGATGAGAATTTTTTTTTATTTTTCTGATTTCTTGTGTTTAATATGTATATTTTGGACATTTGATTTTTATCAGCAGATAATTTCTGTTTTATTTATCTAATTACAATCAATATGAATATTTTTCTTATTAGTCCTTCAACGCATTAGAATTTTGTTTTGCTTTTTTTGATTTCTTGTGTTCTATCTGTATATTTTGAATGTTAGACCTTTCTCAGGTGAGAATTTTTGTTTGATTTAATTTCTTGTGTTCAATATGTACATATTTGATATTAGACCTTCATCAGATGACAATTTTTGTTTTATTTATCTCATATCCTGTCTTTAATATGTATATTTTGGATATTAGACCTTTATCAGATGAGAATTTTCATTTTATTTATCTAATCATGTTCAATATGTCCTTTTGCAATATTAGAGCATTATCAGATCAGAATGTTTTCATATTTATCTGATTTCTAGTGGTCAATATGCATATTTTGGGTATTAGAACTACAGCTAATAATTTTTGATTTTTTCTAATTTATTGTGTTCAATATGTATATTTTGGATATTAGACCTTACTCAGTGAGAATTTTGTTTTGTTTATCTGATTTCTTGTGTTTTATATATACATTTTGAATATTAGACCTTTATAAGGTAAGAAATTTAGTTATATTTATCCGATTTCTTGTGTTCAACATGTATAGCTTTGATATTAGATCTTTATCAGATAAGAATATTTGTTTTATTTGTCTTAATTCTTGTGTTCAATATGTATATTTTGGATATGATATATTTATCAGGTGAGAATTTTTGTTTTATTCGTATAATTATGTTTATTATGTCTGTTTTGCATATTAGATCTTTATTAGGTGAGAATTTTTCTTTTATTTGATTTCTTGTGTTCAATATGTATATTCTGGATATTAGACCTACCGCTGACAATTATTTTTTCTTGTTTGTTGTTTTCAATATGTATATTTTGTATATTAGGCATTTATCAGATAAAAATTTTTTATTTATCTAATTTCTTGTGTTCAACATATATTCTTTGGATATTATATCTTTATCAGATGAGAATTTTTGTTTCATTTCTATGATTTTGTGTATTCAATATGTATATTTTGGATATCAGATCTTTATTAGAGAATTTTCATTTTATTTATCTGATTTCCTGTGTTCAATATGTATATTTTTGATATTAGACCTTTATCAGATGAGAATTTTTGTTTTATTTATCTGATTTCTTTTGTTATATATGTATATTTTAAATATTAAACATTTATCAGGTGAGAATTTTTGTTTTATTTATTTAATTATATTGAATATGTCTGTTTAGGATATTTGACTTTTTCAGCTCAGAATTTTTGTTTTATTTATCTGATTTCTTGTGTTTAATATGTATATTTTGGATATTAGATCTACCACTAATAATTTTTTTTTAGTAATTGTATTCAATATTTACATTTTGGATATTAAACCATTATCAGATGAGAATTTTGTTTTGTTTTTCTAATTTCATGTGTTCCATATGTATATTTTTAATATTAGACCTTTATCTGGTGAGAACTTTGGTTTATTTATCTGATTTATTGTGTTCAATATGTATATTTTGTATATTCGACCTTGATCAGGTGAGAATTTTTGTTTTATTTATTTGATTTCTTGTGTTCATATGTGTATTTTGGATACAGTTTTTCTCAGGTGAGAATTTTTGTTTTATTTAATTTCTGTGTTCAATATGTATATTTTTGACAATACACCTTTATCAGATGAGAAATTTCATTTTATTTATCTGATTTTTTGTGTTCTGTATGTTTATTTTGGATATTAGACTTTTATTAGATGAGAATTTTCCTTTAATTTAACTACTTATGTTCAATACATCTGTTTTGGATAATACACCTTTATCTGATGTGAATATTCATTTTCTTTATCTGATTTCTTTTATTCAATATTTATATTTTCCATATTAGATCTACATCAGATGAGATTTTTTGTTTTATTTATCTGATTTCTTGTGTTCAATGTGTATATTTTGGATACTAAATATTTATCAGGTGACAAGTTTTGTTTTATTAATCTAATTATCTTCAGTATGTCTGATTTGGATATTTGACATTTATCAGATCAGAATTTATGTTTTATTTTTCTGATTTCTTGAGTTCAATATGAATGTGTGGATATTAGAACTATCACTAATAATTTTTGTTTTTTTTAATTATTGTATTCAATATGTATATTTTAGATATTAGATTTTTATCAGATGGGAATTTTTCTATTTATCTGATTTCTTTTGTTCAATATATATATATATTTGATATTAGACTGTTATCAGATGAGAATTTTTTTTTAATATTGTATCCTGTGTTTAATATGTATATTTTGGATATTAGACATTTATCAGATGAGAATTTTTGTTTTATTTATCCAGTTTCTTGTGTTCCATATGCATATTTTTGATATTAGACCATTATTGGATGAGAATTTCCTGTATATTTTGGATATTAGATCTTTATGAGATGGGAATTTTTGTTTTATTTGTCCAATTTCTTGTGTTCAATAGGTGTATTTTTTATATTAGAACATTATCAGATGAGAATTTTTGTTTTATTTAATTTCTGGTGTTTCATAGTAATATTTTTGTAATTTGACCTTTGACACATGATAATTTTTTGTTTTTTTAAAATCTTGTTATCAATATGTATATTTTCGATATTAGACCTTTATCAGATGAAAATTTTATATTTATCTGATTTCATGTGATCAATATGTATATTTTTGATATTAGATCTTTATCACATGAGTATTTTTCTTTTATTTGTCTGATTTCTTGTGTTCAATATGTATATTTTGGATAATAGACCTTTATCATGTGAGAATTTTTGTTTCATTTAATTTCTTGTGTTCAGTGTGAATATTTTTGATGTTACTTTTATCAGATGAATTATTGTTTTATTTATCTAATTATGCTCAATATGTACATATTTGATATAAGACCATTCTCAGTTCAGAATTTTAGTTGTATTTATCTGATTTCTTTTTTTTTTTTCCGAGACAGGGTTTTCCTGTGTAGTTTTGCGCCTTTCCTGGAACTCACTTGGTAGCCCAGGCTGGCCTTGAACTCACAGAGATCCACCTGCCTCTGCCTCACGAGTGTTGGGATTAAAGGCGTGCGCCACCACCGCCCGGCTGATTTCTTATGTTCAATTTTTATTTTTTTTTAATTTTTATTTATTTATTTTTTTGTTTGTTTTTTCGATACAGGGTTTCTCTGTGTAGCTTTGCACCTCTCCTGGAACTCACTTGGTAGCCCAGGCTGGCCTCAAACTCACAGAGATCCGCCTGGCTCTGCCTCCCAAGTGCAATATTTTTAATTTTAAACTTACCACTGATAATTTTCTTTTCTAGTTTATTGTGTTCAATATGTAGATTTTGGATATTAGATGTTTACTAGAGGAGAATTTTTGTTTTATTTATCTGACCTCTTGTGTTTGATATGAATATTTTTGGTATTAGACCTTTATCAGGTCAGAATTTTTGTCTTATTTGTCTAAATTCTTGTGTTCAATATGTATATTTTGGGTATTAGACATTTATCAGATAAGAATTTCTGTTTTATTTAATTTCTTGTGTTCAGTACATATATTTTGGATATTAGACCTTCATCAGATGAGAATTTGCATTTTATTTATCTAATTATGTTAAATGTGTCATTTTTTGATATTACACCTTAAGAAGATGAGTATTTTTATTTTATATATTTGATTTCTTCTGTATAGTATGCATATTTTGGATATTAGTTCGTTATCAGGTGGATTTTTGTTTTATTTAATTTCTCATGTTCAGTGTGTATATTTTGGATATTAGACCTTCATGAGATGAAGATTTTTGTTTTATTTATCTAGTAATGTTCAGTATGTCTGTTTTGGATTTAGGACCTTTATCAAATCAGAATATTTGTTTTATTGATTTCTAATTTTCAATATATATATTTTGGAAGATGACCTTTGTCAGGTTAGAATTTTTAGATTATTTAATTTCTTGTGTTCAATATGTATATTCTGGTATTAGAGCTTTATCAGATCATAATTTTTTTTTAATTATCTGATTTTCTGTGTTCAATATGTATATTGTGAATATTAGACCTAACACTGTTAATTTTTTTTCTAAATTAATGTGTTCAAAATGTATATTTAAATTATTATACTTTTATGAAATGAGAATTTTGTTTTATTTACCTCATATCTTGTGTTCAATATGTATATTTTGTATATTAGACCCTTATCAGGAGAGAATTTTTGTTTTATTTATCAGATTTCTTGTATTCAGCATATTAGACCTTTATCAGATCAATATTTTTGGTTCATTTAATTTCTTGTGTTCAATATGTATATTTTTCATATTAGTTCTTTATCACATGAGATTTTTTTTTTCTGATTTCTTGTGTTTTGTATTTACATTTTGAGTATTAGACCTTCATCAGGTGAGATTTTTTGTTTTATTGATGTGACTTCTTGTGTTCAATATGTATATTTTTGTATTAGACCTTCATCAGTTGAGAATTTTTGTTTTGTGTATTTCACATCCTGTTTTTAATATGAATATTTTGGACATAAGGCATGTGTAAGATGAGAATTTTTGTTTTGTTTATCTAATGTCTTATTTTCAATATGTATATTTAGGATATAAAACTTTATCAAGTGAGAGTTTCTGTCTTTTTTAATTTCTTGTGTTCAGTATGTATATTTTGGATATTAGACCTTTATCAGATGAGGATTTTTGATTTATATATTTGATTTCTTGTGTTCAATATGTATATTTTTGACCTTAGACCTTTATCAGATAAGAATTTTTATTGTATTTATGTAATTATGTTGAATATGTTCATTTTCAATATTAGACATTAATTAGATGAGAATTTTTGTTTTATTTATTTTCTTGTGTTTAATAAGATAATTTTTTGTAATTTGACCTTTATCACATGAGATTTTTTTTTAATTCTTGTATTCAATCTTTATATTTTTGATGTTAGACCTCTATCAGATGAGAATTTTTTTTAATTATCTGAATTCTTGTTTTCAATAGTTATATTTAGTATATTAGACTTACTGCTGATAATTTTTGCTGTTTTTTTCTAATTTCTTGTGTTTAATATGTATATTTTGGATATTAGACCTTTATCATGTTAGAATTTTTGTTTCCTTCATCAGATATCTTGTGTTCAGTATGTATAATGTGGTTGTTAGTCCTTTATTAGGTGAGAAGTTTTGTTTTATTTAATTTCTTGTTTTCAATAAATACATTTTTGATATTAGACTTTTAACCGATATAATTTTTTGTTTTATATATCTAATTATGTTCAATATGTATTTTTTGAAATTAGGTCTTTATCAGATGAGACTTATTTTTATTTATCCGATTTCTTGTTTTCAATATATGTATTTTGGATAATAGACCTTAATCAGATCAGAATTTTTGTTTTATTTATTTATTTATGTTCAATATATATTTTAAAAATTAGACCTTTATCAGATGAGAAGTTTTGATTTATTTGTATGATATCTTGTGTTCAATGTATATATTTTGGATATAGACCTTAATCTGATGAGAATTTTTATTTTATTTATGTGATTTCTTCTGTTCAGTGTATTGATTTTGGATATTAGACCTTTTACAGATGAGAATTTTTGTTTTATTTATCTGATTTCCTGTGTTCAGTATGCATATTTTGGATATAATTTCTTTTTCAGATGAGAATTTTTGTTTTATTTAATTTCTTGTGTTCAGTAAGCATATTGTGGAAATTAGACCTTTATCAGTTGATAATTTTTTATTTAATTTTTTTAGTATGTATATTTTGGATATTAGACCTTTATCAGACCAGAGTTTTTGACTTATTTATCTGATTTCTTTTTTTTCAATATGTTTTTTTTATATTAGAGCTTTATCAAAGGAAAATTTTTGTTTTATTTAATTTCTGGTTTTCAATATGTATGTTTTGGATATGAGAAATTTATCAGAATAGAATTTTTGTTTTACTTATCCAATTATGTTCCTTATGTATATTTTGGATAATAGACCTATATCAGATGGAAATTTTTGTGTTATTTATCTGATTATGTTCAATATGTATATTTTTGATATTATACCTACATCACAACAGAATTTTTGTATTATTTATGTGATTTCTAGTTTTCAATTTTGTATATTTTGGATAATGACGATTATCAGGTGAGAATATTTGTTCCATTTAGTTTCTTGTGTTCAATATGTATATTTTGGATATTAGAATACTTTCAGATAAGAAACTTTTGTGTTGCTTTTCTAATTATGTTCAATATGTGTATTTTGGATATTAGATGTTCATCAGATCAGAATTTTTGTTTTATTTATCTAATTATATGCCATGTGCATATTTAGAATATTAGACCTTTATCAGGTGAGAATTTTCTTTTATTTAATTTCTTGTGTTCAGTATGTATATTTTGGAATATTAGACCTTTAACAGATGAGAAATTTTGTTTTATTTATCTATTTATGTTCAATTTGTATATTTTGGATATTAGACCTTATCAGATGAGAATTTTTGTTTAAATATTTGATTTCATGTGTTCAGTATGAATATTTTTGATATTAGTTCTTTATAAGGTGTAGATGTAACCAACCCTCTTATTAAATAAGAAACACAGAAGCAATGCAAAGAAGAAAGCCAAGAGGTCAGAGCTAAGAGCTAAAACCTTACCCTTCCTCCTGCGGTGGTCTTACCTCTCCGAAACAGAGCGACTTCCTGTGTTAAAGTCTTTATATAGACTTTCTGTTCTGCCTTCTCATTGGTTGTAATCCCAACCACATGACTACCTCCTCCCTGCCTGTCTGTATAGAGCTCCAGGTCTTCTATGGTTGGTATTGAGATTAAAGGCATGTGTATCCAATGCTGGCTGTATTCCTGAACACACAGAGACTTACCTAGTTCTGCCTACCAAGTGCTGGGATTATAAGCATATGCCACCACCGCCCACCTTTTCTATGGCTTGCTAATAGCTCTGACCCCCCAGACAACTTTATTTACTAACATACAAATAACATTTTAGTACAAAATAAAATATCACCATATTTCCCCTTTTCTATTTTAATAAAAATAAAAAAAGGAAAAAGCTTATAACTAACATAAGAAAAACTATATACAAAAGTACAGTAACTATATACAATATATACAAGTAATAAATACCTAAAAAATGTCTAGTCCATTTGTATTTGACAAATTCAGAGAAAATAATTCCATTATCTATCCTATTTTGTTAAGTCCAAAATGTATCTAATTCACTTTCTATCTTAATTAATCTTCAACTATGATTAACTAATCTTCAACTCCCTCAGAGACCCAAGGAGGAAATAATATTAGCTAACAAAAATAAAAACAGGAAGTACATGCAAGCAACTTCCAAAAAATTGTGAGTTGACAGAAACAGCCAGCTTCTTGGACAGTCATCTGAGGTTTCTCCGCAGTGTTGGGGCATCATCTTGAGCCTATAGGCTTAGCATATCTGACAGACTCATTTGTGAAGTAGGATGTACACAAGGTCAACAGTTCAACATCACATTGGGAGAGAGCAGTCCATGTACCAGAAACACCTGAATTCCACTAGTGTCATGTCATGATTCAGGATTTTAAATTCTGGAAATTGTTGATGGTTTTTTAGTTCAGCTCTCCATTCTTCTTGGCTGTGTGTGTATGTGGCTTCATCTCAGCATCCCGTTCTTCTCCACATCCCTCTCTTAAATGCCATTCTACTATTGAGAGGCATAAGCTTAATTACTCTTCAAGAATAACTGTTTCAGCTGCTGTTCCATTGCACATCAGAAGCCATCGGCCCACTGCCTGTTCAGCTGCCTTCGAAGAAAAGGGCACTGTACCTTTTCTGGATTGCGAAGGCCACTTCAGAGATGGTGCCATATTATCCTGGCCTCAGAAAATGCCTTTTGATAAAGCCATAACCACACTTGATTTGGCAAGAATCAGTAGTCCTTTGTTTTGTGTCCTGTCTATCCTGTTTGTCAGCAATTGATTCGGGGATACTTTGTTGTCCAGTGGCTACCTTTTGCCACAATGAAAGTTAACCCTAATTGCAGTTTTTTCAATGCCCATATTTTCTCTGAAGTAGATTGGTACTGCCAGGAGCTGACATGTCTCATAGTCATAACAAAAAAGAAAAATTTTCTAAGTCATTAAAACATTTTAAATGCCATATTCTGTAGATCTCTGAAGGGTTTGAAGAGGACCTGTCTATCTAAAATATATCTGTTCAATCTTGAAAACATACCAAATTTGACTACAAGTTTTATTATAATGTCTTACTACTAACTTTCATTTCTTTATATCCTAACAGTTGGTATTAATAACATTCAAGGATCAGAAAATTGTATTACATTGTTAAATGAATGGTATAAATAGAGTTAGAAATATACAAATATGTATAATTTTGATATTAGACTTTTATAAGTTGAGAAGTTTTGTTTATTTAATTTCTTGTGTTCAATAACTATATGTCTGATATTTGACATTTATCACATGAGAATTTTGTCTTTTTATGATTTCTTGAGTTTAATATGTATATTGTTGATATTACACCTTTATCAGATGACAATTTTTGCTTTATTTACTTATGTTTAATATGTATAATTTTAGTATTAAACTTTTATTAGATTAGAATTCTTTTTTCTTTAGTTTTGTGCTCAATAATGATATTGTTGATATTAGACCTTTATCAGATGAGAATTTTTGTTTTATTTATCTAATTTCTTGTGTCCAATGTGTATATTTTTGATATTCGACCTCTACAAGATGAGAATTTTTGTTTTATTGAACTTCTTGTGTTCAATATGTTTATTTTGGATATTAGAATTTTCTCAGTGAAAAAATTTTGTTTTATATAGGTTCTTGTGTAATATAAATACATTTTTAATATTTGAACTTTATCAGATGAGAATTTGCATTTTATTTATCTGATTTTTGGTGTTCAGTGTGTTTTTTTTGGTTATTAGACTGTTAACATTTGAGAATTTTTGTTTTATTTTTCTGTTTTCATGTCATCAATGTGTATATTTTGGATATTAGAACTTTACCTGCAGAGAATTTTTCTTTTATTTAATTTTTGTGTTCGATAAGTATATTTTTGATATTTGACTTTTATCACATGAGAATTTTGTCCTGTTTATGATTTCCTGTGTTCAATATGTGCATTTTGGATATTAGACTTTTTTCAGATGAGAATTTTTGTTTTGTTTATCTGAATTTTTGTGTTCAATGTATATTTTTATATTTGACCAATATCAGATGAGAATTTTTATTTTATTTAATTTCTTGTGTTCAACAAGTATATTTATTTTAGTTATTAGACTTTTATCAGACGAGAATTTTTGTTTTATTGAAAATTTTGTGTTTAATATGTATATTTTGGATAATAGACTTTTATCAGATAAAAATTTCTATTTAATTTAATCCTCTGTATTCAATATATTTTATAGTTATTAGACTTATATCAGAGGAGAATTTTTTTTCATTTAGCTAAGTATGTTCTATATGTATATATTTTTTTATTTTATAATTTGATTTAATTTTACATATCAGCCATAGATTTCCCTGTCCTCCCCCCTCCCACACCCGACTTCTTCCCAGCTCATCACCCATTCCCACCTCCTCCAGGGCAAAGACTCCCATGGGGATTCAGCCCAACCTGGTAGATTCTGTCCAGGCAGGTCCAGTCCCTTCCTCCCAGCCTGAGAGAAGTGTCTCTGCATAAGTCCCAGGTTCCATACAGCAAGCTCATGCACTAAGGGCAGGTTCCGGTCCCACTGCCTGGATGCCTCTCAAACAGATGAAGCTAATCAACTGTCTCACTTATCCAGAGGGCCTGATCCAGTTGGGGGCTCCTCAGCTATTGGTTCATAGTTCATGTGTTTCCATTAGTTTGGCTATTTGTCCTTGTGCTTTTTCCAATCTTGGTCTCAATAATTCTTGCTCATACAATCCCTTCTCTTTCTCGCCAATTGGACTCCTGGAGCTCCACCTGCGGCCTGGCTGTAGATCTTTGCATCCACTTCCCTCAGTCATTGGATGAGATTTCTAGCACAACAGTTAGGGTTTTTGGCCATCCTATACCAGAGTAGGTCAGTTCAGGCTTTCTCTTGACCATTGCCAGTAATCTATTGTGGAAATATCTTTGTGGATTACTGGAGACCTCTCTAGTATTTTGCTTCTTCCTATTCTCATGTGGTCTTCATTTATCTTGGTCTTTTATTCCTTGTTCTCCCTCTCTGTTCTTGATCCAGCTGGCATCTCCTGCTCCCCTAAGCTCTGTTTCCTTCAACCCTTGCCTTCAATAACCCCACTCACGTCCAGGTTGTTCATATAGATCTCATCCATTTCTCTGTCATTGGGCATTCTCTGTGTCTTTCTTAGGGTCCTGTTTTCTAAGTAGCCTCCCTGGAGTTGGGAGTAGCAGTCTAGTCTTCCTTTGTTTTACATCTAGTATCCTCCTATGGGTGAGTACATACCATGTTTGTGTTTCTGAGTCTGGGTTACTTCACTCAGGATGATTTTCTCTAGATCCATCCATTTGCCTGCAAACCTCACGACGTCATTGTTTTCTTCTGCTGAGTAGTACTCCATTGTGTATATATACCACATTTTATTTATCCCTTTTTCCGTTGAAGGGCATCTAGGTTGTTTCCAGGTTTTGGCTATTACAAACAACGCTGATATGAACATAGCTGAGCATGGGCCCTTGTGGTATGATTGAGCATTCCTTGGCTTTCTGTGGAAACAAAAGCAGAACCTCTTTTCCAAAGTAACATATCTTTATATCCAAATTTTGAAGTCAAGGTACCTTTAAAATTTACATTTTGGCATAACTGAACAGCTTTTACAATTAAATGTTTTTCTTCAGTTACAAATATCAAAGACAACATAATCTAGATTCTGTGTGATAGCCATCTTTACGTGGCTTATTAACTTTATTGTTTCTTTAAAGAGTTTACTTTTAAAAACTATTTGTTTATATAACTGTATATATTCCTTTTTATCTCTTTTTGAAGCCTATGGCACTGTGGCTGTTGGTTCCGCCCACTTTAGCTTCCCAACATGGCGGTTCTGCCAGCTCTGGGAGCCATCAAGTCTCAGAAATAGTGGGTCTATGCTTTTATTAAAGCAGTGTGTAGCCCAGAAAGCTTTCTCTCTCTCTTTTTTTTAAATACTAGTAAAGACTAAATCTACCACACAGCATAATGTGCCGCTGGCACACGTCTCATTCCCGCTATACTGCAGGTCAAGTGCACATGCCAGGAACCTGCCAATAGCTCAAACCTGCGTTTTGCAGCATCTAGCTGCCCATATGAGACATGAAGCAGGAACCTGGTTTTGGCTCTGTTTAGAATTAGTTATTAAATATTGTTAGGTTTAAGGTGGAAACTCGAGCTGGAGAATTTTTCTCCAGCTCCCACCACCAAGTCCCACCAGTCCCGGAGCCCACTTATAAAATAAACACACAGACTCTTACATTATTTAAACTGCTTGGCCATTACCTCAGGCTTATCATTGTCTAGCTCTCACTCTTATATTCAGCCCATTTCTATTAATCTTTACTTTGCCACATGGCCTGTGGCTTACAGGTACTTTACATCTTTATTGACGTGGCAGTGGCTCCAGCTGGTCTCTCTTTTCTTCCTCCTTCCTCCATTCTCCTCTCTCCTTGTCCCACCTATACTTCCTGCCTGATCACTGGCCAATCAGTGCTTTATTTATATAGAGCAATATCCACAGCATAAAGGAGATATAATAAACTGATAGTAATTATTTTATACCTTGAGATAATTCTGACTTTTAAGTGTCTTACATTCCAATTAGAAGAAATAGCCTGACAGAATAGTCTATATAAGTGAAAGAGAGCTGGTTTTGGAGGTTATTGCTCTTTTGATGGTCCTCCATCCAGCTCCTAAGTAAATCATACATCTAGGCTTATTCTTACTTATGAGTACTCATACGTTTGGCTTAATTTCCAGCCAGCTTTCTTAAATTAACCCTTTTATATTTGCCTTTGGCTTTTCTTATTCTCTAAATTCTGTAATTCTTACTCTTACTCTGTGGCTTGCTGTGTAGCTGGGTGGCTGGCTCCTGGAGCCCCCCTCATCCTCCTCCTTCTCTGACTCCTTGATTTTAGAGCTTTCTACCCAGTTTTCTCTTATATATACTCTGAGCCTGCAAGTCCCACCTATCCTTTCTCATTTCTTGCTATTGGCCAGTTCTTTATTAAATCATCAGTTGTTTTACAGAAGCACAGTAACATAGCTTCACAGAGTTAAACAAATTCAACATGAACAAAAGCAGTACACCTTAAAATAATATTCTATCACATAGAGTTACTTGGTACCTACAACAAATGAACTTCAGTGCCAAAGTAATAGGCAGAAAATCACATGTGGAAACAAACAGGTATAACCATACTGATAGTCCACAATTTACCCTTTAAAGTTAAATTAGTGAATGAGAAAATGAAGATCACTACATATTGATAAAGTGAGAAATTCAACAAGAGTCCATAAACACATGTTCTTGTGACATTGATGTTCCCAATTTTATAAAGCACTCACTACAACATATGAGATAACAGATAAAATTCATCATTATTTGGGGTGATTTTAATACATGATTATATCAGTTATCAAAACAAAAGGAAAGCAAGAACAACTGATATACAAATAAATGGACTGATTTAACATTTACAGAACTTTCCAAAGAACAGTAGCAGAATTCATTTTTATCAGCAACCTGAGCAGTTACTTTTCAAGATGGTTTTATGCAAAGCAAATCTTCTCAAAAACAAGGTAATTGAAATAATTTTTATTTTTATAAGATCACAGTATAAAAAATACAAAAAAGAACAAAAATGAACTATAGAAAATATATAAACACATGGAGGCTAGAAAACAAAACACTGAACAATCAGTGAGATGCTAAAGATATTGGGAGTGGATTCCAAAGTTCTTAGACACAAATGGTGGTAGGAATAGAGCATAACGTTCCTGAAATGTGTGAAAATAACAGAGCATTGGAATCTACAAAAAATAAAGTGTTGCAAGAGGGAAGTCAAAGTCTATTTGATATAAAGGTATACATTTAAAAATTAGGGACTAGTAGATGGTTCAGCAAGTAAAGGTACATTCCAACAAGTCTGAATTCAAATCCTGGGAAACATGGTAGAATAAAGGCATTGAACACTAGTAAACTATTCCCATCCACCATCTACATGTGAGTTATAGTGTGTGCACAACTGAGTGAATGCTATGTTCGTGAGTTCATTCACAAATAACTATGTGTTGAAAATATAAAAATGAAATATCATTAGTCAGAAAGAAACAATGATCAGAACTCAAGTCAATGAGTTCTGAATCTCAACCCATACAGCACAAGAGAATACTCAGCCTATACTAATAAAATCAAACCTGACAAATCATACAAAAGAACCAGTAAAACACTTAGTTCTATAAAAGGATCGCCGTATACAACACACTCCTCTAATAAGAATGACACCACTTCAAGTTAAAAGACCACACAAATGGAAGGATGAATGGAACCTCACAATTAGCTGGGTCAGGGCCCAGAAGCTTCAGAAACAAAAATCACTGATGCTGGGTCAATGGGCAGAGCTCAAAACCTCTCAGCATGGCAGAGCTACATATTGACGTGGAGAGTAAAACAGTCCCTCAGCGGTAATATGGGCTTCACGTTCAAAAGTGACAATACATTCAGTCTTCCCTAGTGTTATTGACTCTGTGGTTGCAACATTTTGGAGAGCATCAGATAGGGAATTTGGTCAACAACAATGGGAGAGGACAAAAGAAAAGAGAACAGAACACACAGTAAACACTGCTGCCTATCTCCCACTGAGGTCTCTATAAGTGTGAACTAACAAATTGTCAAAGTGAAGAGACCACCTTGGCATGCAGAGCATGGGAGGAAGAAGGCCACATGCCACCCAACAAGGTGACAAAAAGAATGACTCACTTGACCTATGCAGGGGGCCCTCCTACTTGCAAGCTGCTATCCCCACTGTGATCATATATAAACCCTGGAAAGCAAATGTGCAAAAAGCAAATGGTGCTGGACTTTGAACTTATTCCCTCAAGGCTGTTCATAGCACCTCTCTCCTCATAATGACATGAAGATATGTGATGTGTGACTGATCCATCTGCGTCATTGGACTTCAGCTTCAGGCAGAGAAGCAAGGATTGATTGCCAAATGATTCTCACAAAACACTCACTTCCCAGAACTACTGGTGCATGGACAAAAAAATAAACAATTGACTGTCATGAAAGTGGTGATGGGGTTGAATGTGTGTGTGTGGGGAATGTGTATGAGTAAAGTGATGAATTAAACACAAGTGGGTTGAATGTTAAAGAGGCTAATGTTACAGGAGGAAATGGTGCTGGACCTAACCTTGACCCAGCTGCTTGTTCTTACCTGCTCTTTCTGTGTCTGGGGGTCTCTGACATTTTCCTCTTGGCCACTGGTAGAGAAAAGGGAATTCCAGAAAGAATCATGCTATTTCTGTAAACTCCAACAACAAAAGAAATCCAAGAACCTGTAGTAAGAAAACAGATTCCACATCTACCTTTCTCTGACCATGTAAATGGGGAAACATCAGCAAGAAGAGGACAAATCCCATCTGAGTGAGGGTAGGAGACACTAGTGGTGTAGCAATCCTATGGCAATAGACCCCTGCACAAAACCATACATGATATCCAACTCGTGTTGCAAACTGGACTTCTAAGTGTCATGACTCATTAGGTGATGGAATGGCCCTTTCAAAGGGGAGGCATCTCAGATACCCTACATAACAGATGTTTACATTATGATTGATAACAGTAGTGATTACAGTTATGACATAGCAAGAAAAATAATTTTATGGTGGAATGTCACAACATGAAGGATTGTACTTCAATGGTCATGGCATTAGGATGGTTAAAAATAGTTGTTCTGGAGGCTATTAAGTATGACAATATGGGGTTGTGAGTAGCTAAAAATCTGTTTCACTATTGGCAATGCTGAGAATGAGAAGCATAAGACAAAGCACTACTTGCTAAGGAAGCTTGCTAAGAGGCAGAAAGGCTGGAGCCAGAGCTTCAGACTCTGCAGTACAGCAACAAGGAAAGCCAGAGATGGCCATTGCACAATGTTGTGGTCCCCTGAAATACAGGCACTTAACAATGGAAGACTGACTCCTCGACCAGACCATTTAATTTCTCTGAGACCTTGGTGTTCGCATTCTTTAAGCTCTGTGTGTGTGACATGACCTGCTCATGCCGCATCTTGAGCTTTCATAGAAAGGATTTGGCTAGTAGTAGGTCCTGGACCTAGAGGTAATGAACTCCATGAACATAGTCCTCAAGTATTACAGGAATTCAGGGTGTGTTCTAGACTACTGGATGTCACGGGATGCCACATCTTGTCTCCTAAGTGCTGAGAACTTCTGGTATTTATTAAACTTGCTATTGTAGGGACAAGGGACTGGCTAAAGAAACCCACCCTGACCCTGGAGCCCAGAACTAGGTAGGAAAGCCTCAGATCAGGGCAGAAAGAAACACACTGTTTGTCTCAGTCAGATCAGAGCCATCTCTGCCCCTGCCCAACTGACTTGTGAAATCAACCAATCACAGAGCAGAACAGTAGAACCCTCGGCCTCAAGTCAACCCGAGGTTGACTGCACCTCCAAAACCTCCAGTATAAACCGCCCTGCCTGGTCAGTTTAAAAAAAAGGCTGTTCTGTCCACCCTGGTAGAGGCAGCTACTCTCCTGGACTCCTCTTTCTCAAATAAATACCTTTCTCAAAAGAATTTTGGGTGTGATGATCTTCATTCACTGGCATAGAGAAGATCCTTGTTGAGATGTCCCCCAGTGGACAGAGCAAGAGGGAGCTGAAAGAGCAGAGCAAGGAGGAGCTGAACAGAAGTTCTTTGCTGAGACGTCCCTCAGTGGACAGAGCCATAAAGAGCTAAAAAGTAACACTTTTCTCCAGAGCCAGAGTACATTGCTACATTTCTGCAGGGGTTTTTCCCTTTTTGCAGAGTGAAGCAAAAGAAAGCCACAGCATAGGCAAGAGAAGCAGAGCTCTGCTAGGAAGCCCCCTTACGAGGGGACTGAGCAAAGCTCAGCTGTAGCAGCTCTCCATGAGAAGAGCAGGATTTTTGTATCCTGCAGGGAGATCATCCCCCATCAGTTCCAGGCCTGAATTTCCCAAGAAGAAAAATTTTCCTTCCATGGTTGGGCTGCTTCTTTGCAGTTCCAATTGTCAGAGATGTGCACAACAGCTCCAGGTCTCTGGGACACCTTCAGGGCAGAGCTATTGTGAGCAGCTTGAGGTGTCCAGGATACCTCACCCTCCAGGGCTGAATGGTCCCTTCCAGTTTCAGCCATCAGAGCTGTGCTAAACAGCTCCAGGTGTCCAGGACACCTTCAGGGCAGAGCTGCTGTTCTGAGCAGCTCAAGGTGTGTGGAATACCTCGTCCTCCAGGGCTAAACTGTCTCCATGCAGTTCCAGCCATCAGTGCTATCCTAAGCAGATCAAGGTGTTGCCTGACTCCCCAGGTAGTCAGGCCACCTTTCCCCAGAGTTGTTGCAACAAATTTACTTATATTGTTGGTACCAAAACCCGGGACCAAACCACAGATTTGCAAACAATTTACTTACACCTATGCTGACCCTACACCGGTAGAGGCAGGCTGTTTAGATGATGGGAGGTGGAGCTGCATGAGCTCTCTCAGGAGGCTTGCCGAAATAGAAGTCTAAGAATTTCTCTGGTGTCTAATCCACAGGTGTCTACCCTCCAGAGTCTGTGAAGATGTTTCTCCTGTCTTCAAAAAGAAATTCTCAATGATGGGACCTGTCACAATGGAGACCTAAATAACATCATGAACAGTTTTGAGGATGGGACGCAATATCATGACAGATTTATAAACTCCCCAAGTGAATATCTATGTGTCACTAAAGAAAGTACACTGGCAGATCTATAATACTCAAAGTGGTTTTCCCAATTTTCACCAAGGTATCACCTGGGAACTGTGAGATAGGGAACTGCTCATGCCCAACCACAGATCCCTGATTGCAGGGACTAGAGGGAGATACATGCACAAACACATAGAAAAATACACAACATAAACACATGTATGTGAGAGACAGAGAGACAGAGAAAGAGATAAAGAAGAGAGACAGAGAAAGAGAGACTGAGTGAGAGTGGGAGAACTCCATCAATTGGATGCTGAACAAATGTATGCAGGTATGGCCTCTCAGAGGGGAACAAAAGGAGCAGGGATCAGTCTCAGTTCCTATATCCACACATTTAGATGTGTGACCAGGCCTCTCCTATTGCTGCTTGGAGAATCAAACGCACAAGGCCTTTTAAAGCAAGTAACAAAAAATTAACTCAAACTCACAGTAACTAACATCTCACACTAGCCAGCACTTGATAGAATCTCTTCAAATTCATGCTGGGAACTCACATACTACTGCCTCAGTCCATGAGTACTATGACTCATGACACAGGCTCTGTTTTTGTTTCTTTTTAGAGGAAGCAGAATAGTCTATGTCCTCATGACAATCCTGTCCACATTTGAGGTTCTGTCTTTGGGAAGAATTCAGAGACATGATTTTGGGCAAAGGCATATCCTGAAGATGCAGCCTACCAGAAACACAGACCTTATGTAAAATGAATTAATGATGACAGAGTGGAACTGAGATTGAAACCACAGGGTTTGAAAGAATGAATACCTATTCTTCACTCTCTCTTCTGTGATAAAGATCAGGCGATCTCACTGCTAATTACTTTCAATAGTCATTTGCCGTAGCTGACTGGTCACTCTCTGAACCTTCTGCTTCACCTGCATCTTGGTGAGGAAGGTTTGGTGGGATAGTGGCTCCTTGGTGCTCCTTGTGGGTAGATGAACACAAATTAACTTGCAGTATGACAAGGCAAAGATAATGGACAGACCACCCTAAGACCTAATCAATTGTTTGAGATTGCTTGTTTAAAAGTGACTCAGTGACACCCCAAATTATTTTGTCCTGTGCTTCAGATGCCCCTTGTAGGGAACTGAGCTGTCTCCTCTATTTGAAGTGAAGTGGTTATCTCAGGTATTTGGTTCTCTCTACCCTCATAGCACATACTCCAAATAACCAAGGAGATAGCCTCTTCAGGCTCATTCACAGCTGCAGACTCAGAATTCAACTTGGCTGCAGAGTCCACAAGCATGTGTTTTTGCAAGTCAGGAAAAAATTGCCATGGTTCACAATCACCCCAGTCATTTAGAGTTTCCCCAAAAGTCTTGACTGGTCACTCTAACCATATAACTATTGATGGAGAAGACATACAAGGGCAGAACATGGTCACCAGACTTAACAAGTCACCTCACTGACAACTCAGGAACACAGAGTAGCTGGGAAGTACATAAAGTTAGCCAGTGTGGTTGAAGTACAGTGATGTTCTGCCTTGAAATGGGCACACCTCATTAATCCCTCCCACTTTAATGTTGATCTCATGTTCACACATCAATGCCTATCTACCAAAAGGAATGAAAGCAAGAATTCCCAGCATAAAGCATTGGCCTTACCAGTTCCTGACTTCTGAGCCAGAACAATTAATATCCTGGAATCCTTGAATTTCAAGAGCTATGATAAGCAGGGAAGTTCTGTTGTTTCCCAGAATATCCAGCTTTCTGTAACCCACTACTGAAAAATTCAGCTCAAGCCCACTTCCTCCAGGAAGCTTCCCTTTTCCTGCACAGAACTCATTACACCATTCTCTTGACCATTTCTTTCTTGATGTTTTACACTGAGGCTGAAGGTCAGCTTTCTTCTGTCACTCTCTGGTCTCTCTACCCTCTCCATTCTCTTTCTGAATTAGACTCTTCAGTATGCCATCATGTTCATCAGTAAATGGTGAAGACATTGTATAAGCTTCCCAAGGGCAGTTGGTGTTGCCACAACATAGTGACATCACAGAGGATTCCAGGGCTCTCCAGGATACAGTAGAATGTCCAGGAAAGAGCTGCAGATGTCATGAGAACTGACATTGCTTCCCTGCTAATGAGCTTTCATCATAATACACCAGAAGTCAAGCTGACCTTTAAAGGAGCCTCTGCCGGGATACAAGGGAAGCCCTTCAGCGCCCCCTTCATCCAAAGCTAGAGATCTCTCCCCGCTTGATTGGACATCCTTTAGTTCTTTCCATGTGTGGAACTGAATGTTTATCTCCTACTGAAATGTTATGTACAGAAGGTAATAATATCATAGAAATTTATATATGCTATAGTTCATAATTTGTACCTGCATCTCCTTATCTCCTTAGCCACAAGACATTACAGACTTAATGCTGACTGAGAGGGACACTTGTTAAACAATTTCCTCATAAAGAGTATGCAGGAAACATCTGGGCAGAGTAATGCTAGAGGAGACCCTGACACAACCAAGCACAAAGTACCCATAGGAGCGTGATATGGTCATGGAGCTCAATGTGACTAAAATCTGTGTCATAAGCATGTGTAGTGGGTGTTGTACTCTCTGTTGAGTAGCTCAAAGTGTTCTGCTGTTACTGGGTAGTAAAAGTGGCCAGACAGCTGGAGTCTTCCACACAGAATATGAGTTTTCTATACAGCAAAGTGTATTCAGGAAAATCCTTTGCAAGCCCCTTCATATTTAGAAACATAGACACTAGGGTTCCACTGAACACTCTAGATCAATGTTTCTTAATTTTTCCAATTCTCTGACCCTTTAAATAGCACTAACAGTAGTTCCTCATGTCATGGTGAACCTTAAACATAATTGTTTAATTTCTCTTAATTTTAATTTTGCTACTGTTATGAATCAAAATTCAAATATTTGATTGCAGGATATCTGATATGCAATCCCCAATGGGGTGGTGACCCACAGATTAAAAATCACAGCTCTGAATGCAGGCAGAAATCTCCTCAAATTCTGGCAGTGATGCTGGGGTGGTGTGATTCTTAGTTTTTATTATCAGACTGAATGAAACTAGTCACCTGGGAAGAGGGACAATCAATGAGCAAGTATACAGATCAGATTTACTTTGAACATGTCTCTGTGGGATTTTATTTATTGTTAATTGAGATAAGACTCCCTAAAATGGGCAGAATCATTTCATTGTCTGCAACCTGTACTGTGTAAGTATGAAGAAGCTAGAGCATAAGCATAAGCAAACAGGCAGCATGGGTCATTTGTTTATCTCTGCTCTTGGCTGTGGGTGTGATATGATTAGCTGAGTTCCTACCTTGATTTTCCAAAAATTGAACTATTACATGTAATTATGGGCTATGATCAATTTTTCCCATTCTAAGTTGCTATACCTGATAACTCAGTGTAATAAAGATGTTAAGAAACCACTCTATGACAGAGGGGTTTTCACAAGTCAGTGAGATGTGTATTTCATGAAATGCTCAACAGCACCATATCTATCTCAGAAGAAGAGATCCTATTTCCTCCTGAACCCAACCTGTTTCCCTGTCACAGTTTTACAAAGACACAGAGACACCCATAGACTCACAAACCACTTCACCCTGTCAATAAGTGTCCCCTGATATTGTCCTGCCATATCAAGTACCATGCTAAATTCTTCTAATGTGTTATATACAACAAGCTTCATTTCAATGAATGTATTTTTCTTTGAATTTCCTGACCATTAAAATTTTCAGATATGGGGAATTGGGTCTGAATTCACTGCCTTGTCTATGAATTTCAATCTTATGCTATGTCCTTCCTTGGAGGTCAGAAGAGGCTCCTTACAGCTGAGAGCAATGTAACACCATAAATTCCAGGTATGCGGGGATATAAGTAATGACTGGTAATTTGTCCACTAGTTACCTTAGGTTGGAGATTAACTCCAGGGCTGTGTACACAGATCCCTGTGAAAACTTGTCGGTATCCCTCTAACTTCTGTGCCTCTTCATCAAGGTTTCTGTAAACAGATCTTTGACAAATTTCCTCCTTCAAAAGTAAGTAGACCTTATCAGATGTGAAAAGTCACTTTGATTTTTGTCCTTCTCCTCCTAGGACATGAAACAGGCCCTTTTGAGCTATATCAAAGGCTATCCAAGGAGAATAAGGTCTGAAATAGCCACAGGTAAAGCTTTAGAATGCAGGTTTGAGGAACAGTGCAAAACAAGGTCAGGACAGCAGGCACACCCAGGAAATTCTTGGTTATGTCTTTGGCAGTTTAGCCTCTCTGCATGTCAGTTTCTTCTACCTGGAGAAAGATGGGTTGGAATGCACCATGCAGATGTGTGCTGTCACAAGGCATGACTTATAAAATCACTTCCTTTATAAGTGGGATTTTGTTTTTTTGTTTGTTTGTTTGCATATTTTTTGTTTTTTTGTTTGTTTGTTATGGTGGGGTGATGAGCTAGCATTTACATGACCTGAGCTACACATCTCTTTCTGGTGAACATCTTTTTCTGGGAACAGAGTAATCAAATATTAAACTTACAAAAAATGCTTAAAATGATGCTTTAGAGTAGAGAATCACTTCACTTTGTTGAAAAAAAATTAACACTTCTTTTCATGTCTGTTATCAAATATTGTGTGTAGCTCCTGTCCTTTGCCATTCAGAAAGAGTCACCAGGTAGACATTCTTTACTGATTAACCACTTTCAGATGCTAAAAGCAAAGAAGATGGAGAGGGAAGGTAGAAATCAACATGTTTGATCCTAAATATAGAGTTGTGTTTGCGTTTTCCAATCTCAGAATTCTAATCCTTATCGGGCTAATCTAACAACAAATAAATGCCACCTGTGCCCATTGGTGTATTTAATAGAAGTGTATAAATGATTTTGGTGACTTACTAGAACTCAAGTAGTATATATTGAGTTCAGCTATTAATATTTTCTTCTCTGTCTTGTAATTCTTTTTTGAAAGGTTTGTTGTTTGAGTGAAAGTGAACCGCCCCAATTTAAATGGGAGAAAATTTTTTTTAAAATAAACTACTGTAACAGAATATGTTTGGGAGTTGTAAAGTTTTTCCATTGAAAAAAAATCAGAATTTAGGAGGATCCTGTTACATGCTGGGGGCAGAAGTCAGAGTCACCAAAGCTTGCAAAACAGATTTTTTTATTTTAGCAATTTAATGGAAGAAGCACTTTGTTTTCTTTAATTTAATAATTAATTTAATTTTATGTATCAGCCATGTATTCCCCTGTCCTCCCTCCTCCGGTTTCCCCCCTCCCTGGCCTTCCCCCAATCAACCCCCCCATTCCCATCTTTTCCAGGGCAAGGACTCCCCTGGGGATTCAGCTCAGCCTGGTAGTTTCAGTTGAGGCAGGTCCAGTCCCCTCCTCCCTTTACCCAGGCTGAGCAAAGTGTCCCAGGATAGGCCCCAGGATCCAAAAAAGCCAGCTCATGCACTAAGGAAAGTTTCTGGGACACTGCCTGGGAGCCTCCTAGATTGTTCAAGCTAATCAACTGCCTCACTTATCCAGAGGGCCTGATCAGGTTGAGGTCTGCTCAGCTATTGGCTCATAGTTCATGTGTTTCCACTAGTTTGGCTATTTGTCCCTGCGCTTTTTCCAATCATGGTCTCAATCTCTCGCTCATACAATCCCTCTTCTCTCTCATCGATTGGACTCCCAGGAGCTCCACCTGTGGCCTGGCCATGGATCTCTGCATCTGCTTCCTTCAGTCATTGGAGGAGAGTTCTAGCATGACAGTTAGGGTGTTTAGCCATCCAATCACCAAAGCAGGTCAGTTCAGGCTCTCTCTCGACCATTGCCAGTAGTCTTTTGTGGAGGTACCTGTGTATTTCTGGGGATCTCTCTACCACTTTGCTTCTTCCTATTCCCATGGGGTCTTAATTTATCATATTCTCTTTTTCCTTGTTCTCCCTCTCTCTTCCTGATCCTGCTGGGACCTCCCATTCCCCTAAACTCTCTTTCCCCCAACACTTGCCCTTCATTACCTGCACTCAAGTCCAGTTTGCTCATGTAGACCTCATCCATTTCTCTGTTGTTGGACAATCCCTGTGTCTTTCTTAGGGTCCTGTTTTCTAGGTAGCCTCCCTGGAGTTGTTAGTAGCAGTCTTGTCATCCTTTGTTTTACATCTATTATCTTCCTATAAGTGAGTACATACCATGTTTGTCTTTCTGAGTCTGGGTTACCTCACTCAGGATGATTTCTTCTAGATCTATCCATTTGCCTGCAAACCTCATGATGTCATTGTTTTTCTCTGCTGCACAGTACTCCACTATGTATATGTACCACATTTTATTTATCCATTCTTCATTTGAAGGGCATCTAGTTTGTGTCCAGGTTCTGGCTATTACAAATAATACTGCTACGAACATAGCTGAGCATGTGCCCTTGTGGTATGATTGAGCATTCCTTGGGTATATGCCCAAGAGTGGTATAGCTGTATCTTGAGGGAGAATGATTCCCAATTTTCTAAGAAAGTGCCATATTCATTTCCAAAATGGAAAAGTACAAGCTTGCATTCCCACCAACAATGTAGGAGTGTTCCCCTAGCTCCACATCCTCTCCAGCATAAGCTGTCTTCAGTGTTTTTGATCTTAGCCATTCTGATGGGTGTAAGGTGGTATCTCACAGTCCTTTTGGTTTGCATTTCCCTGATGATTAGGGAGGTTGAGCAATTACTTAAATGTCTTTCAGCCATTTGATCTTCCTCTGTTGAGAATTCTCTGTTTAGCTCTATAGCCCATTTCTTAATTGAACTGTTGAGCATTTTGATGTCTAATTTCTTGAGCTCTTTATATATTCTGGATATCAGCCGTCTGTCAGATGTGGGGTTGGTGAAGATCCTTTTCCATTATGTAAGCTGACGCTTTGTCTTGTTGACTGTGTCCTTTGCTCTATGAAAGCTTCTCCTGTTTGAGGTCCCATTGATTGATTGCTTCTCTCAGTGACTATGAAACTGGTGTTATATTTAGGAAGTGATCTCCTATGCCAATGTGTTCAAGACTACTTCCTACTTTCTCTTTTATCAGTTTCAGAGTAACTGGATTTATGTTGAGCTACAAATATACATATATATATATAAATTTCGATATAAAATTTATACTTTAAGGAAAGTTTAAATAATCAAAATAGAAGTAAAGTATTATGAAAGCAGTGGCAATAGAATCATCCCTTAATTTTAGTTTTCTTCTGTCCCATATCAGTAGACTCTTCTGACATGATACAGAAATTATGCATTTTCTTTTTAACATGTTTGGCTTTAAAGGAGAGACTCATTCTCCAACTCCAAAGCCAGCTTTAATTTTTAAATGAACTGGGACTACATAAACATCATTTGTGATAAGTGTTTGTAGAGAAGAGCAGAAACAAACATTTAGGAAGACATGAAATTTATGTGTGATGTAATACCATTAGGACAAGTTATTTTAAATTGGATGTTCATGCTGGTTGAGGAACTATCACCTCTTCTAATTAAGAAGTCTGTCTTGTTCAAATCAAATATTTATCATTTTTTTTGTGGAGCTGAGGATTGAACCCAGGGCCTACCTCATGCTAGGCAAGCACTCTACCCCTGAGCTAGATCCCCAACCCCACAATTTTTTTTTTTTGGTTTTGTTTGAAACAGGGTTTTTCTGTGTAGCTTTGTGCCTTTCCTGGATCTCGCTCTGTAGACCAGGCTGGCCTCGAACTCACAAAGAGCCACCTGGCTCTTCCTCCCAAGTGCTGGGATTAAAGACATTGGCTACCACCATCCAGCCCTTTACCAATTTTGATGGTATTTATAGCTTATCTTCTCTTGTAGAAACAAAAGCAAAACCTCATCCCCAATATAACATATATCCTGGTATCCATTCTGAGGTTAGTACGTCCTTAAAATATACAGGCTGATTTAATTCTGTAGGTTTTTTTTCTATTATCCAATGTCTCTCCACAGCTATTGTTCATTTCTTATTAGCATTGAGAAAATACAAAATTAATAAAGCATTATGTAATCTATTTCAGGGGGGTTTTGCTGCTCTTTTTGTTTATTTAGCATACCTTTTAGAGTACAAATTGTTATTTCTGTGACTTCTCCTGTAGGATTGTATGGTATACCTGTAATATGTTTTATATTGTAATAAGCAAAAAACTGTTTCATTTTATCAGAGACATATGCTAGATCATTGTCAGGTTTAACTTATACAGGTATACCCATGAAGGCCAAAACTTCTAGCAATTTCTTGGTTACAGAATCAGCCTTTTTGAAACTCAGAGCAGTTGCCCATGGAAATCCTGAGTAGGTATCAATTGTGTGGTGCACATGTTTCAATTTTCTAAATTCTACAAAATGAAACACATCTATCTTACAGATTTCATTCTTCTGAGTTTCCTTCGGATTATATCCTGCAGGTAGTGGAGTCTGATTGTAAAATGAACAAGTAGGACATTTCCATATAATTTCCTTAACTTGTTTCCAGGTTATGGAAAAATCCTTTTTTAAAACCTCACTATTGACATGATTTTTTTATGAAATTCTGAGACCTCCCACACATTTCCTATCAATGGTTGATCAATCTCCTCATTTTTTTGTGCTAAAGGGCCTGACAGACTCATATGGTATTAGATGTGAGTTTTATATAAGGGATTTCATAGAGCTAAGATGTAGTAGCTTGCTATCTACCACTCTAATCTTTCAGCTTTTACCCCAATATCTGGCTCTAGGTTTTTTATTAATAAGACCTTTTAAGATCTGTGTTGCAGGGAAGTGGCTTTACTGCTCCTTGAACCCAAAGAACCTTAAGATAAAGAAGTCTGTAACAATGTAGTATGCTTTGTTGATGCTCCCTTGTCTATTGCTCAGCTGTATATAAGCAATAGGTAGAGTAAACTGGATACAACAGTATTCAGTGATAGTCCTCCCAAATCTATCCTATGTCTCTGTCTTTCTTGTATGTCTCTGTTTTTCCTATCTGTCTTTTCTTAATCCACACTCCCCTATTCAGGTATTGTTTGACAGGTCCTGACAAGGGTCTGAGAAATATAAAGGTCTGATGACATAAAGGCTTACATTATATGGGTCTAAAAGTTCCACATAAGGTTATAAATTTTAACTTCTGTTCCTAGTTTATATCTGTCTCCACAGGTTTGCACTTTGCTGACAGACACATCCAAGCATCAATTGTTAATGATATCTGCTCCATGTGACTATGAGCCCTGAACTTCATGAAAGCTGATATAAAATAATCCAACTGAAGCAAATGCTGTTTCTTCAGCTGGTCAATGAACCAGAGGTTTCTAAATTGCCTCCTTACCTTTGACTAACATTTTAGCCTTCCAAGGCCCTGATAATAATGTGCCAATGTCAGCAGGAAGTAATTACAGAAGCCAAAACACTGTTTTCCAAGCGTGCCTCTGCCAAGGTGGATGCAACACTGGAAAAGGCCATGGGAAAGGAGAAAGGATCACACAGAAGAGTGCAAACAAAAGGGAAGAGGAAAATAAAGGCAACAGGCTAAAGTGGCTGACCAACAACTACAGATCTGCCAGTGGAAAGTGGAGACACTGAAAAACAGAGTCCAGTCTCTCAAGTAAAAGAGAAAAGCCAAGTCTGACTAACCATCCATCATGTCTGTCATTAACCCTGCCTTGCTTCTTGTACAATCCAGAGGAATATTTTAACCAACTATTTGAAAATGTGAGTTTTTTAGTAGCTCTATAAACATTTTTAAATGGTGGGTAAAAATCCTATTTCATTCTATATTTTAAGTGTAAATGATTTTTAAGAGGTTAAATCACTTGAGAGTTTTTGTTTTTTTAATACAACCAGAAAATATCAGGATCCTGAATGAGGAAAGGGTGTAAGTGTCTCAGGGGTCACCATAACATTCAGTACAGGAGGCTAGATTTATATCCTACAACACAAAGCATTCTAAATGGTAATTTGAAGTCTCTTGGTCATCCATTTTTATCCAGAATATTCTTAGTTATATCTGGTCTCATATTTCTAGTAGAAATGTTTCCTAAAAAACAACTCCTTTGGCCTTGCCTTGTCAGAACTGTCTCTGGTTATGCAGTCCATTTTCCTAACATTTGTGATAATGTGTGTAAAAAATGGAAATTTTGAAGATGAACTGTATGTGGCATAAAACTGTGTGTCAATGGAATTGATTATTGCAAGCATTTGCTTGTTATGTGAGGTCTTAGCAAAAATTTGCCAAGTTTAGCATGGACCATCACTGGAATAAGTTCAAAGAGAAACAACACATGGGTCTTTTGGATACATAAACACAATGTATGACTCTTAGAGGTTGGGTACATGTTTCAAAAATCAAAATGACTGTATACTCTGCTCCTCAACCAATAATTTCTCATTTGGGGAAGAGTAAAAACAAATTTTTGGAGCACTAACTCTAAAGTAGTTTTGGGTTCTATCAATCTTATATTTCTTCTGGGTAACCTGGACTGAGGTAAGGATGAACTTAAATCAGCCATCCATACCTTACTACTATTAATGACATGTTCATAGGCTTGAATACAAGTCTCAGCACTGAGAACACTACCTTTTTATATACAGGACCTGACTCTCATTCCCTGCACTCACAAGACAGCTCACAACTGACAGTGCCTCCAGTCACAGGGGATCAGACATCTCTGGTCACCATTGTTACCTAGCATGAACATGGTATAACGATTTGCAAAACTTATGCACTTAAATTAAATTCCATTCTTTTCTAAGATAACAGACACATGAATAAAGCCTTTTTTACTATATGGAATCACATACATATCTGTCTTTTTACCATTTGTATATCTGGTTTCCTAACAGGCAAGGTGAATGCACTCAAGGACATGGAAATACAGGTAGATGTGACAAATCTGATGTAGGTGCTGGGAATCAAACTTGGGTAACCAAGAGGACCAGTACTACTGAGCCAACTCTTCAGGTCCCAAATATGTCAATATAATTTTGATGATGAAGATGTCCTACTGCTCTTTCTGTCTGCTGTGACTTGAAGGTGAAGAAAGTCCCCTCTAAATGGTTGTCAAAGGATTCAATGAATTTCTACATCTCTGTGAATGGACTCTCCATATTGTTTTTTATTTTCAATGTTAACACATATGTTGTGATGTAAGTGAAGATAACAAAAGCTTTTGTTAAACCAGTCACAGTCCAGTCAGATTATATTATCAAAAATCCCATAATTTGAGATATGCTTCTTCTTTTGGAATTTTTTGAGACAGGATGTGTCCAAATAGGCTGTCCTTGAATTTACCATGGGAACCAAGCTGGCCTCAAACTCACAGAGATTGGCCCAACATATTCTCCCTGGGCTGGAGTTATATCCATGCACCTGTAAGTCCAGGAAAATGGGTTTCTAAGTGACCTACAATGGAATCAGAAAGTGAAAGGATAACACATATTTAAAAAGGAACAATAAATGTTTTGAAGAATAGAATTATTTTTTAAATTCTATAATTTAAATGGCCAAATCGTTTTATATGTTCTCAATAATTGGGTTATTTTCTTTACTGGTATTTTCATCCACTTAAAAAAGTTTGTGTGTCTACACCTGTGCGAGGAAATGTATGTAGCACTGAGAGGACAACTTACATTTGTCTTTTATCTACTTCCCCTATGTGAGATCTAGTGATGAAACTTATGGAGCCATTTAGATGCAAATGACCTCAATGACACTTATTCAGGTTTAAAAATAATTTATATATGTCCTGATGCAGGAGTGTGCATATGTCAATGCCCAAGTATAGAAATAAGAAAAAAAAGTTCTAGGAGTAATATGGATCACCCAGAGGTAGAACTCACGTCCTCTGGCTTAGCAGAAACAGTTTTACAAATTGAGACAGTCCTCTGGCATTCAATTGTGGTTCTGAGATAATGTTATAAACAAATGCTTAGTCCCTATGATAAATTTTGAAAAATGTATGGTTGCAAAAATATTTTAATATGCACAGAATATTTATTATTCAAATTGTTCTTTGTTCTTCTATCCCTCTATGAAATTAAGTTGACAACCTGAAAATATGACAATAATTTAATGTTGAAGTATTTCTACAAATCTTGTTTGAGCACCTGAGAGATGGCTCATTGGTAGTCTTTGATGTGCAGTGCTGGAAACTGGACTATGATCACCCTATTAAGAGGATTCCAAAGCTGTCTTCTGGTCTTCACATATCTGCCATGAGCCTACGACCCATAATCATTTCACACGCCATTAAATGTTTTGTACAAGAGAAATCTTAGTGATATTACATTACCTGACATCTCTATAATTCTCATGAAGGAAGTACTTGAAGATGCAATGCCAAATGATTAACTCATGTGGATGGGACAATCATGAAACATTAAATTATATAAATATTCATATATAACATAGCAAGCTATGGTATGAGGTGCATAGTGGATTGCTGATTATCCTACTTTATTACATCTTTATCAGATGAATGAAAATACTGCTTTGATTACACAAATGAGGTATTTAATGTTTCTTATATTCTCTTCCATTAAGTATTTTAACATTAACATTGTTAAATTGGGTTGAAAAAAGCATACATGATGGGAGTACATCATCTAGCTTTGGACTTGTACTCAGAAGGTGGACACATAAGGATCATGAGTTCAAATGTATCCCTGAATCATTACTCACATTCAAGCCAAACAGAATTACAAGCACATATCTCAAGGGAATTTGTGAACATATGAAAAACAAAGCCAACAACAAAAAAACACCACCATTTTACAGACAACCTTACTTGAAAAGTATGATCACACACTGCTTGATATTTAAGTAAACAGTGGACCACTTAGATTATGGGTATACCATTCTATACATTACAGCAGAAAAATACCTATCACTAAGAAACGTACAATAGAAAATGAAAAAAAAGACATAGGAGAAATACAAAGGCAGCAAAATAAACATCACTAAAAGTACTTTTCACACATATAGCACACTTTAGTATCAACCTCAAAAGTTTCAAGATAGAAATCACAATGCAGTGATCTCCACCATTAGTCCTAAGAGAACATGGTAACTAATTTATTTCCTTCAACTGTGTGATGAAAAATAAATGAAACATGAATTTTTTTTCTTGAAGCTGAAGAAAACTGAGACATCTTTACCAAATTGTTTACATGAATAGTGTTTTTCTCTTGTATGAGTTTGTCCTCATGTCCACACTTCAAAAGGATATAAATAGACTTTAAAAAATTGACAGCACTAGAGATAGGACTGGACAGTTAAGAAATGTTCATTCCCAGAACCAAGGTCTGATTTTTGATAACTTCCTGTCATTCATCTCCAAGATCCAATGATCTAACATTTTCAGGAAACAGTTCATATGATCACATACCCAAACAAACATAGACACATCACATAATTACAGGTACAACAACTGTTTAAAGAAATAATTTTAAATGAAGGGATTTTTTTTCTCTTGTAAGCATTAATTACTATAACAGTTGTTGAAGCATCTAATGGCTTTCAAAGTTTTCTTTATCATGAATTGGTCTATGTAACAGAAATCTAGCATGTAGGCTTGAAGCCAAAGAAATCAATCCTTCTAAGCTGGTGGTAACATTTCAATTTTTTTAGAAAATGCTGCCCTGCTGGAGTAAACATGTGAGTGTGGTTAGGCTTTAAGAAATTATATCCACACATCATTTCCAGGTCCCATTCTCTGTTTCAGGCTGCAGTTTAAGGATGTGAGTTCATAGCCTCCTGCTTTAGCTGCCATGTCTGACAATTATTGCCATACACTTTCATGCGGATACTGTATCCCGTTGATACTAAAGGCCAAATTATACTGGTTTATAAGTTAATCCGGACATTATATCACAACAGAAAGGGAAATAATACAAATACATAAATTTTTATACCTGAATTAGTTATTTAATGAAATTTAAGAGGACAATATCTAAAATGGTTACATTATCATTTAAATCTGTAGTTCAAGTTTCAAAACTACAAAGAGAAACGCTGTCTCAAAAAATCAAAAAAATAAAAAACAGTACAAGTTTTTACACTTCTGAAAGGAAATATACCCCAACTGTCAGAAGTCAGCCATTAACTAGAGCTATGAAGGGAAGATATCCTGGATACCTCCTATTGTGAGGGAAAAGGTAACCTGAATATTGAGAAGTCAGACTACACCTGATGCTGTGCTTCAGTGGAAAATAGTCTCCATGCAAAAGGCATTAATCCTGCTCATCTCCAACAGGGAGCCCTTACAGCTGAACTCAGCTCCACACTGCTAAGAGAGTTTCCCAAGAGAGATGTCAATTGCTGCGGTTCTGCACTCCCTTGAGGGAGTTTCTCAGCAGAGCTGTCAATTCATTTTCTGTTCTGCTTTATTAGAATTTCTAACAGAGATGTCCGTTTTTTCTCAGCTACAGCTCAATTTGTTCCTTCTATGCTTCACTCAAGCAAAGGGTGAAATACTGCAGAAATTTAGCAGTCTCTGGTGAAAAGTTGTTACTTCAGCTCTGATCTTTTAAGAGAGTTTGCCAGTAGAAGGCTCTATAGTCAGATTCTCATCTACTCCAGGGAAATGTCTTCACCCAAAATGCATTATATATATATATATATATATATATATATATATATATATATATATATATATATATATATATATATGATAGCAAGGAATCTAAGAGAGGTCCAGAATTCCCAAGGAAGAAAAAGGCAGCTGCCAAATGAACAGGAACAGGGCTTGGGAAAGCTCAAATAATGGGTGGGTTTCATGCTCAGGAATTGGTTGGTTTCAGGATCAGGGAATGGTTGGATTTGTACTTAGTTGGTCAAGGTTAGATTGTGTTTGTTTGGCTCTGGTTACAGGTCCAAAGTGTGTCTGTTTTATTGGCCCCTTTTAAAATTTTAATTCTGGTTTCAGGATTAGGGTGTTTCTGTAACTGGTTCTGGATTCAGGAAGAAAGTGTGTTTCTTTAACTCTGATTTCAATGTCTGGATGTTTTTCACTCTGATATCAGGGCCAAAAGGTGTGTCATTCACTGGCCCTATTTTCAGGGTCAGTGTTTGTTTAAGTGGCTGCCTCACTTCCCCTATACAAAAGGCTTCATATATTCATAAAATTTTCCATGAATGTTTTGCTGTAAACAATATAAAAGCAGCCACCATAATGCTTGAACATTTTTTGACACTGTCAAATACTTTTCTATTGAAGACATACTATTCTGTAACTGATTATATGTGTGTTGCCTAAAGTCTTAACAAATATTTATAAGCAGATTGCCTCCATAACTTTTTCATATAGGTGCATATTGAAATTTTATATTGAAGACAATTGAGTTGTGCAGAGTTTCTACCACATTAATTACATTCATATGTTTTCTCTCCAGTATGTGTTCTTTTATATATTTGCTGATTGTAATGACATGCCAAGGCTTTACCACACTAATTACATTATTACATTAATAGGGTTTATCTCTAGTATGTGTTCTTTTATGCCTTTGAAGATATTTGTGATGTGCAAAGGTTTTACCACACTGATTACATTCATAGGGTTTCTCTCCAGTATGTGTTCTTTCATGCATTTGAAGATAATTGTGATATGCAAAGGCTTTACCACATTCTTTACATTCATAGGGCTTCTCTCCAGTATGTGTTCTTTTATGCATTTGAAGATTACGATGAAATGCAAAGGCTTTACCACACTGATTACATTCATAGGGTTTCTCTCCAGTATGTGTTCTTTTATGCATTTGAAAAGTACTGTGCCTTGAAAAGGCTTTACCACAGTGATTACATTTATAGGGTTTCTCTCCAGTATGCTTTCTTTTATGTTCTTTAAGATGATTTTGACGTCCAAAGGCTTTACCACACTGATCACATTCATAGTGGTTCTCTCCAGTGTGTTTTCTTTTATGTGTTTGAAAAACTTTGTGACATGCAAAGGTTTTACCACATTGATTACATTCACATGGTTTATCTCCAGGAGGTGGCCTTTTATGCCTTTGAAGATGACTGTGAAGGGCAACGGCCTTAATGCACTGATTGCAAACATACGGTTTCTCTCCAGTATGTGTTCTTTTGTGTCTATTAAGATGGTTATGACTCGTAAAGGCTTTCCCACACTGATTATATTCATAGGGTTTCTCTCCAGTATGTGTTCTTTTATGCCTCCGAAGATGACTATGATATGCAAAGGCTTTACCACATTCTTTACATTCATAGGGTTTCTCTCCAGTATGTGTTCTTTTATGCCTGTGAAGATGATTATGATTTGCAAAGGCTTTACCACATTCTTTACATTCATAGGGTTTCTCTCCAGTATGTGTTCTTTTATGCCTGTGAAGATGATTATGATTTGCAAAGGCTTTACCACATTCTTTACATTCACAGGGTTTCTCTCCAGTATGTGTTCTTGTATGCCTTTGAAGATAACTGAATTGTGCAAAGGCTTTACCACACAAATTACATTTATAGGGTTTCTCTCCAGAGTGGGTTCTTGTATGCTTTTGAAGACTACTGAATTGTGTAAAGGCTTTACTACACAGATTACATTCACAGGGTTTCTCGCCAATATGAGTTTTTTTTATGAATTTGAAGACTACTTTGACATGAAAAGGCTTTACCACAGTGATTTCCTTCATAGGGTTTCTCTCCAGTATGCTTTCTTTTATGTTCTTGAAGATGGCTTTGAAATTCAAAAGCTTTACCACATTGATTATATTCATAGGGTTTCTCTCCAGTATGTTCTTTTTTATACATTTGAAGAGTACTGGGATATGAAAGATCTTTAACGCATTGAGTGTATATAGTATGTTTCTTTCCAGGTTGATTTTGTTCATGACTGCAAAAATAATGGGACATGTAAAAACATTATCACATCTAATACACTGTTTAATCTTCATATCTGTATGAATTAATTTTACAATTTGGTTCAGTTGTAAAGAAGAACCGGATATTAAGGTTTTATCATTGTTCACACTCATGTTATTCCACTTTATTAAGAGTTGGTTTGCATCTGTGAAGATACTTGTGTTGGTAAGATCCTTTATTACATGGTTCACATATACAGAATATTTTTATATATGAGGTTATTCATATATGTGAAGAAAACTGGAAAGTGACAGAGCTTCAACATCTGCATTGCATTAATAAATTTTCCTATACTGTGGTATAGGCTTTCTTCACAATAACTGACAGTAGTCTCTTGACTCTAACTGCCCCCTCTCTTAGCAGCACAATCACAAGTATACAAACTAATTACCATTACCATTCACTATTTCCTTATTAAAAAAACTTTAAAAATATAATTATTACCTCTTCACTATGTATACTTTTATAATATGAGTAGTATGAAATGAATTAATTGCCAGTTCTATAGCATATTTCCCATGGTGCTATGATTCAAATTGAGATATATGCTAAGGCATTGTTCCCTTGTCTTTTTTTTAAGAATGCCTTGTGAATTTACTTCAACAACTTAAAGTATAGATATATGGTTTTCTGAAAATTTAATAATCACTGCTGTACTTTAATCTGTGCTTATTTACACTGCTGCCTTTGCTTAAAACTTCCAGGACACATTTTATTTTATTTTTCTTATTTATTTATTTATTTATTTATTTATTTATTTATTTATTTATTTAGGGGGGTTTTGGAGACAGGGTTTCTCTGTGTAGCTTTTTGCTTCTCCTGGAACTCACTTGGTAGCCCAGGCTGGCCTCAAACTCACAGATATCCGCCTGGCTCTGCCTTCTGAGTGCTGGGATTAAAGGCATGTGCCACCACTGCCTGGCTACCGGACACATTTTAATTTCTTCAGAGGCACATTTGTATCAGCTTGCACAAGAAAATTACCTTTCATCACCTCTAGAACTTTGAAGATGGTATTCAGTATTATGGTCTTCCCAATTGTATCCTAAAATAACGTACCAGAACATATATGTTATTTTCTTTAAAACTGTCCAAAATTTATGTTACTGTTTTCAATGAAACTTAGAATATGACTGATTTATTCACCTAATATTCTTTCTCAATCAAATTACAGAGGAACATCAAAAACCTAAGAACAGTTGTCCTTTCATTTTAATATGTGAAGAAAACTCTATCTTTCCTATAATAGTGAGGTTCCTGTAGGTTTCCAGCATCACATCTTTGCAGAGATTCTTCTGGGAAGGATCCAGTAAAGTCCACTCTTCCCAAGTGAAGTCGACACGCACATCATCATAGGTCACTACATTCTAAAATATCCCATACATGTGTACAAGAGAAACCATAATACTTACAACATTGTAAATGTATACTTCTTTGAGAGTATAGCCATATAATTCTGAAGTTCCCCACACTTACTTCATGACATACAAATTATATGTAATCAACAAGTCCCTTTAGAAGGAAACTGAATAGGAGGATCACTTCTGTCATTTCTGTACCCTTTGAATGGGATATCACCTTGCAAGAGAAATGCTTATTAACAAATATAGAGGGACAAGTAAACAAATCAACAGTACAGAATACACACGAGAGAAATTGTATCAACAATTACTAACTATAAGAAAAAATTAGATGAACAAACTGGGTGTATTGGCTCATGTCTTTAACAGCAGGACTCAGAAGGCAGAGGCAGGTATATCTGTGTCTGAGTTGAATTCAAGCCTAGTCTATGCAATCAGGTCTAGGAAAGCCTATAGTACATGATAAGACCCTGTCTCCCAAGCAAAAGTCAGCAGAACAAGAAAGAAAGAACTAAGAAGTTTTTACTGAAGTTCCTACAAATTTACTTTACTTTAGTTCTGTATTTTTCAAGAATGCTGAAGTGCCACAATTCATACTATAACATATGTAAAAATTTACTAAAAAGTAGTGCATGTTTAAATAGTTATAAAATGAAAGATGACAGAATTAACCATATAAATGTTGATTATAAATAATCAACACAGATTATGCAAGAGAGATGGCAAGCTAGTAAAGAGCTCTTGCTGATCTTGCATAGAGGTGGGCTCATTTTCCAGTACTTAAATGAGGAAACATATCTATCCATGATTCCAAGTTCAGGGTTACTGAGACCATCTTTTGATCACTGTGAGGATCAGGTACCCACATGGTGTATATCCATGCATTCAAATAAAATACTCACATTCATTTCAAAATCAAAATAAATTTAACAGGCAGGAGGAAGTTCATGCACCTGCCATGCAGTGACTCAGAAGGCTCAAGAATGTTAATATCATGAATACATGCCAAATAGAGAAATAGAATGATAACCTGTGTCAAATTTTAAAATTCAAGTTATATGTGGAGCTCAGCAAAACAGCATATGCTTAATATTTATGAAAACCTACATCCCAGGCCCATCATTCAATAATATAAAAACAAAAAAGGCAGGAATGTTCACCCACATTAATCTGTGGACTTGGGAGACAGAATCAGGGGGTTTTGTGAGTTCCAGGCCAGCCTGGTTTACAGAACTCCTTTCAGGACACTCGGGGTTACACAGACAAATCTTGTATTCAAAAATAACCAACAATATTAAAAGACCAGGTTAACAAACTGCCTTAGCACTGAATAGCAATTGCTTCTACTCTACCTTATGTGATATAAAGATAGAATCTCTAATGGTGGTGAAGGCATGACAGTAGAAGGAAGCTGGCTGATTAGTTTCAACCACAACTCAGTACACACAAAGAACAGGAAGTCATTTAAGGCTATAGAGATGCATATCACAAAACTAGTGAGGAATTTTCTCCCAAAAGGCTCCTCCAACTAAAGAGGCAATCAAAAGAAAGTCACCAAAGAGAGACACATGTTTACATATATCATTGTGTCTGAGAGGTTTTTCATTCAATCAACTATATTCTAAATAAGGTACCTATAGGCTCATGATCATCTAGGAACAAAATGCATTTAGTCACTTCAATGATACTCATACTTTGCCATATCCCCTACACTATTTCAAATGTTGAAAGCTTCTCCTGACAAATAAGACAGTCTCTTGATGGTGACATTTGTGAAATCAGAAAATGGATTATAACTTTCCAAAATACAATGGCACAGAATACCATTTAAAATCTAAAATAGAAGCCAGGCGGTGTTGGCGCAAGCCTTTAATCCCAGCACTCGTGAGGCAGAGCCAGGCGGATCTCTGTGAGTTTGAGGCCAGCCTGGGCTACCAAGTGAGTTCCAGGAAAGGCGCAAAGCTACACAGAGAAACCCTGTCTTGAAAAAAAAATCTAAAATAGAGAAATGGAGACATAGCAAGGGAAGATTAGACAAAGGCAAGACTGAAGTAGAGCAGGACAGACATCAATTCTCTTTCTCTGTCTCAGATGCATGAGGATTCAATATCAGCAGGCTCAGATGGCCCTATCCATGCAATTTCTCATATATTTCTTTGTTTACTTCATCTCAGCCAGGGCTCTGTGGGAGATGTCTCATACCTCAAATATCTCAACATCATGTGGTCACAAAATGCAATCCAGGCTGTTGTGGAATATTATTGTAAGATGTGTTATATTTGTCTATGCTGTGGAAAAATTATTTTAAAGATGCAAAGATATGTTGTATTCTTTTATGTTGCATATGTTTAACTCTGTGAGGCTGTGATACTTTATTTGCCTAAAATACCAATTGGTCTAATAAAGAGTTGAACAGCCAATAGCTTGGCAGAAAAAGTTAGACAGGGCTGGGAGTCAGAGAGAACAAATGGGAGGACAAAACTGAAAAGAGAAAAGAAAGAAGCAAGAAAAGGAGAAGACTCCAGGGGCCAGCCACCCAGCTACACAGCAAACCATGGAATCAAAAGTAAAGAGAGGTATACAGAATAGAGAAAGATAAAAGCCCAGAGACATAAGGTAGATGAGATAACTTAAGTTAGGAAAAGCTGGCTAGATAAAAGCCAAAATAAGGCCAGGCACTTATAAAAAAGAATAAGCCTCCCTGTGTGTGATTTATTCGAGAGCTGAGTGGCAGTCGCCCAAAAGAGTAAAGAGTTAAAAAACAAAAACCAGCAACACCAGGCTTCATCCTCACAACTTCATGCAATGGACTCTCACAGTCTCCTCACTGGGTTTTTGACTCTTAAACATAGAATTCTGCAACAATGCTGAACTGAACCCCCAGACTAAGAATCCATGACCTTAAATATTGATTCTTTCTTGTTTCCAGGACTAGTAGATGATGGGTGACCCTGCAAAGCTTGACTTCTTAATTCAGATGGACACTAACATGCTTGGACCACAGGTGCGGACGGTTTTGTATGAAGTTTCTTTCTAGGAGTAGGGATTACTTTGTTTAATGCTTCCATGACTTAAAGCCAAATAAAATTTTGTAGTCAATTTATCATACAAATGGCCTCTAGCTTATTTTATTTTTTATTTTATTAATTTATTTATTTTTTGCTTTTTTGAGACAGGGTTTCTCTGTGTAGCTTTGTGCCTTTCTTGGAGCTCACTTGGTAGCCCAGGCTGGCCTCAAACTCACAGAGATCCACCTGCCTCTGCCTCCCAAGCACTAAAGGCATGGGCTATCACTGCCTAGAAGCTTAATTTTTATTGAGTCTATTTCCTACTGAAATTCTATACTCTCAATCTCCACTTTCTGCTATTATTCTTAACATTCCTACCTTCCTGGTCATCCAGACAGTTCAGTAAAATTCTCTGTGAAACTTTCTATTATTTTTGCCACCTATAGTCCTGACATCTTCAACATTCTTTCAAAAGACAACATTCTCAGGTTCTACCTACCAACAAAATCACCTTTGGTGTTCCATTTTTTTGTTCTGACTTGCTTTTATCCTTCTGTGATTAAATTTTGCATTCCACACATTCTATCAGCCTTGTGACATTTAGGTTCAGGCCCCAGGTCACACACTGAACAACTTAAATAGGGACAGAAGACTGCAAGTCTACACCCTTGGACAGATGGGAAACTTACACAGTAAAGACATTTCCAGAATTATTACTTAAGTACCCCAGTGATGTGAGACAGCAAGACCTTCTTAAGTTATGGTGTCCTGAGGTGAAGATCACAAGGGATGAGAAAGAGAGGAAAAGTATAAGGTAGAAAAGATAAAAGCTGGGGTGGGGAGATCTTGCACAAGGTATGTCTCATGTCAACTATGCATCTTAAGAAGAAGAGCAGTTTTATAATAGTTTTAGGGGCAAAATGGAAGGAAATGGGAAACTTTTAGGAAGTCAGCAGAAAGTATGATACAATAGGACAGACTCAGAGAGAAGGCTAATCAAACCATGCTGCACAAGGGGAAAAAGGGTATCTCAAGCATATTACTGACTAAGCCCACAGTGATCTGTGGATGGATAACCATAGCCATATTTAGTGAAAGAGTTGGATTCTTGGGATCTGAAGCAACCCCACCACAAAGGCCCTGGTTCAAGACCATCACCAGCTCTTCAAAGGATATTCCTGGTTTTAGGGAAGGAGCTCTGTTTTATTGTCAATATGGTATGCCTTTAGGGAAAGCTTCCAAAGCCTAGGCTCTAGGTGGTTACTAGCTCTCCCAAGAATTTTCCTAATCCCTGTGTGAGGGCCTAAAATAAAGCATTGCTTGGTCAGTACAGAACTTAATATAAGAGTATTCTACTTTCCTTTTTTTCTTTTCTTTCTTTCTTTTTTTATTGAGACAGGATTTCACTGTGTAGTTTTGGATTCTTTCCTGATCATAACTCTGTAGACCAGGCTGGCCCCAAACTCAGAGATGAACCTGCCTCTGCCTCTGCCTCTTGAGTTTGTGCTGAGCAAAGTCCAGCACCACCACCACTGAACTGCTAGTGTTTTAATTTTCAAATAGTTGTCACTTGGTGTCATATTGCCCATCTGTCAGAACTAGGATTTTCTGAAGAAGAAAACTGGAAGTTTATGGCATGCCAGGACTTAAGGTTGTTTATGACCATGTAATGCCTCAATAAGCAGGTTGTTAGTGTCCCATTCTTTGATATAGTGTTAGGCCTAGAGGCTTGCTGTAAATCAGAGGTGGCTCCTTTTTAATGGTTTGCAGCCAAATGTCTGGAAAATCTTGATAAACAAATGTGTATCCTATTGTCCTAATCTCTAACAGGCCTGGCTACAATAATCTCATCTTTCAGTGTTTATGTTTGGTTTTGTTTTCTTTATTAAGATAGGGTTTCTCCATGTAGTTTTGTAGCCTGTCCTGGATCTTGCTATGTAGACCAGGCTGGTCTAAAACTCACAGAGATTTGCCTGGCTCTTCCTCCTGAGTCCTGGCATTTAAAGTGTATGCAACCACTGCCTGGAAGTTTTTTTTCCAGGCAGTACTCCCTCCATTAAATTCTATTTTGTGAGACCTACTATGTCTTAAGAATTTTTAAATGCTTTATATCCTTATTTCAACTCCTCTCTCTCACACCTTAGTTGTGGAGGGCTACCCAATACATGAGATGCCTTTTACAACCTCCACAAAATTAACTATAAATGGATCTTACACATGAAAGTTAAATACAAAGTGCTGAAATTCTAGAAGGCACTGGACAAAGTAGGCCTGCTTTCAATGAGTGCACCAAAACCATGTTGAAGTTCACTACAAAGATGTTTCTATACACACCTCCCTACTCTCAATTCTGTGAACAGTTTCAGCCCACAGAGCAATGTTATCCAGAGGCCTGGCCTGGAAATAGGAAGTTTTAAGGACCATATGGGACCTCACAGGACAGGGATCCTGGCTGAAGTTTCCCACCCAGATGTGAGAAAGACCCACCACTCTGGCTCCTGAACCTTCCTCACAATGCTGTGGTTTTCCAACTCACCCAGGTTCTTTGCTCAGCTCTCTGCACCCAGCACACACAGCACAGCACATAACACAAAACTGCTGCTGCCTGTTTTTCTTCAAAGACAAGCTTGAAGCTTGCAGCTGAAAGAACCCTGCACCACTTCTGACTGGCAGGTCACCTGGAGGCCCTGATTGGCTAGTGAGGCCTGAGTGACAAGAGCAACTCTCATAGGGTTACACTGTGCTTAAAGTCACAGCACAATGGATCCTGCCTTCCACCTCAGACCCAGACCTTTTCTAAATATTTGCATTTCAATAGCACTTGCCCCTGGCTCCAATAGCAGACCCTGATATCTTTCTGCTCTTGGTAGGCACTTCTCCTTCTTCATCCTGGACACAGTGTGGCTAGCATGTACAGCCCACTATACTATGTGGGGTGGAGTGATTCCAAGTCATACAGATGGAAGGTGCCCAGAATATCAACAACTAAAGAGAGAATAAAAGACAAAAAAGGAGATGTTTGTTTTGTGACTTCAAGTTGAGGTCAGGTGAACTGAACCCACTTTTTACCGAGTGGTCACAGGGACTTCATAGAACCAGGAAAAAAATGCAGGAAGAAGATCACAAACAAGATAATAGGTCTGCCGGGCGGTGGTGGCGCACGCCTTTAATCCCAGCACTCGGGAGGCAGAGCCAGGCGGATCTTTGTGAGTTCGAGGCCAGCCTGGTCTCCAAAGCGAGTTCCAGGAAAGGTGCAAAGCTACACAGAGAAACCCTGTCTCGAAAAACCAAAAAAAAAAAAAAAAAAAAAAAAGATAATAGGTCTTTCTCCCATCAGAAATGGCTTCATTGCTTTAGGATTTTTATTACTGAAAATCAGAGCACACTGTTGGCAAATGAATAATAATAAAAGGTAGGCTTCAAGGAAAGTTGAATATTTAAAGCATAACGGAGCTAAAAAGAATATGTTTACAAGCACTGTTATTAATCGGCATATCTTACTCCTAGGCCGGGTGAAAAAAAAAACCAAAAACCTACTGTATTATTCAAGCTTCTGTACATGAATTGTGTTATGAATTGTATAAAGAAGGCTCTGGCAGGTAGAGAGCCAAGGTAGCCTGCTGCTGGTGACAGACAAAGAGGACATTCAGACAGCACTGAGTGAAGAGGTCTATTTAGTGGAGGAAGAGAGAAGGGGAAGAAAAAGAGGGGAAAAGGCAGGGGGGAGGAAGGAATCCAAATGTGCTCATGCTTCCTGGCAGAAAAGCAGGAGAGAGAGAGAGAGGGTAGTGGGTGGAAATTTCTCTTAAGAATGAGCTTTTGCCGGGCAGTGGTGGTGCACGCCTTTAATCCCAGCACTCGGGAGGCAGAGCCAGGTGGATCTCTGTGAGTTCGAGGCCAGCCTGGGCTACCAAGTGAGTCCCAGGAAAAGCGCAAAGCTACACAGAGAAACCCTGTCTCGAAAAACCAAAAAAAAAAAAAAAAAAAAGAATGAGCTTTTATGTCAGGACATTGAGTGATGCCAAGGGCCAGGATCAGAATATTAATAAACAGGACTAGTAGAATGAATCTCTTCATATGTGTACAATGTGGATTTATTAGAATGTCTCACAAGTTGTAGTAGAGCTAGTCTAACAATGGCTGTCCACCCATGGAAATTTGAAAAGTCTAGTAGGTATTGAGTACATGAGGCTGGACATCTCAGCTGGTCTTCAGTATACACCACAATTTTAAGGAAGAAGGCTCTAATGCTAGTAAAGTAAAAAACTTGGTAACCAGAGCTAGGGCAAGCAGGCAAAAAGAGAACTTGCTTTTTAAATATCCTTTGTATATGTAGGCTGACACCAAGAGTTGCAACCCAGATTAAAGTTGGATCTTATTTTTTGTTGATTATTTTTGGCGATTTCAGGAAAGGTTTTATCATTGTAGCCCTGAAACTCATTCTGTTGAGCACTGACGATTCTTTCAGAGCATCTAGCTTCCATTCCCAATACATTTAGATGGTCAATAATATCTGCAACTCCAGTATCAGGGGTCCTAACACCATCTCCTTGCCTCCGTGTCCACCATAAGAAAAGGAGACTTAGATCATAAAAATTATTTTTCGAGCTGGAAATGGCAGTGCATTCTTATAATGCCAGCAAACTGGACTCAGAGGCAGGAAGATCACTGCGAGTTTTAAAGCCTATGCCACAGTCTGCACAAACACACACACACACACACACACACATACACACACACAAAGAAGAAAACTGAATTACATACAAGAAAAGGAGCACAGGAGAATTAGAACTATACAATACCTCTTAAAGTCATTTCAAGTGTCTACCACTGGTCCCACAGAATTATTTTCAAAAATAAAGATGGCTAAGATCAAACACTCTGAAGACAGATTATGTTGGAGAGGATGTTGAACAAGGGGAACACTCCTATATTGTTGGTGGGAGTGTAAACTTGTACAGCCGCTTTGAACATCAGTATGGTGCTTTCTCAAAAAATTGGAAATCAATCTCCCTAAAGACTCAGCTATACAACTCTTGGGCATATACCCAAGGAATGGTCAATCATACCACAAGGACACATGTTTGAACAGAGCAGCATTAGTTGTAATAGCCAGAACCTGGAAACAGCCAAGATGCCTTTCAACTAAAGAATGGATAAAGAAAATGTGGTACATATACATAATGGAGTACTACTCATCAGAGGAAAACAATGACATCATGAAGTTTACAGGCAAATGGATAGAACTAGAAAATATTATCCTGAGTGAGGTAACCCAGACACAGAAAGACAAACATGGTATGTTATAGTGATATTTTATTTGTACTGAAATGTGATTTGTATGTTAATAAAGTTTCCTGGGGGTCAGAGCTATTAGCAAGCCATAGTGAGAGCTGGGAAGTGGTGGTACATGCCTTTAATCCCAGCACTTGTTAGGCAGAGCTAGGTAGATCTCTGTGTGTTCAAGGATACAGCCAGCATTGGAGACACATGCCTTTAATCTCAATACCAACCACAGAAGACCTGGAGGTCTGTATAGACAGGCAGTGACTAGTCATGTGGTTGGGTTTACAACCAATGAGAAGGCAGAACAGAAATTCTATAAAAAAGACAGACACAGGAAGTAGGTCTCTTTTTCAGAGAGGTACAACAACAGCGACAGAGAAGTCTAAGGTTTTTAGCTCTTAGCTATTCCTCTGACCTCTTGGCTTTCATCTCTGTATTGGCTCTGTGTTTCTTATTTAATAAGATGGTTGGTTACATCTACAGTATGTACTCACTCATAGGTGGATACTACATGTAAAACAAAGGATAACCAGATTGCAACTCACAGCTCCAGAGAAGCTAGCTAATAAAGAGGACCTAGGCAAGAATTTGATTTCTAGCATACACATAAAAGCTCACAGTCAACTTTAATTCTAGTTGCAGGGAATCTGAAATCCACTTCTGGCCCCAATAGGCACCAGAAATGCACATGGTACACAGACATACATGTAGGCAAAGTACAAACATAAAAAATTTTAAATTAAAGCTACTATCTTCTAGTAAGAAATGTGCTAGGAAAAAAAGTGGGGCAAGAATGGTGTGAGCTATAAACATAAAAATGCAATAGTGTATAAAAAAGCACCAGGATTGAATACATAGTTTCACTAGATTGAATTAGAGACAAGGAGCTCTCTTGAATTCTGGCAATGCTTAATTTTTTGTTCACCTCCTTCTTAACCTAGGACCTCTATATTCACAGAAAACACCAACCTGATCCTAAAAGTTACACTGGCAAAGCTGGTCTAGTGCTGTGACAGAGAAAAGCACTGAGTTTCCCTACAAGGAGCACAACCTGTTCTCAGGGGCCTAGAAGAACTGGCCCAGGACAATTTTCCAGGACTGCAGGAAAATTGTATTCCTTAATTTGTATTTGTCAGAATCATTCTGGTATATTGTTTCTGTTATAGAAAAGTAATTACAACCTCACTTAAACACACATAATGTCTTTACATTCCATGGGACTGAAAACATATCGCAAATTTAAGTATTTAACTCAAAAATGCCAGATTCCAAGTAAAGAATAAAAAACATCTACTCCAATGATTATCTACTTGTAAGAGCTACATTTATTAGCAGATTTCACATTTGCTGGAATACACAATCATTTATTTAGACATTTATGAGGGGAGAAAATAACTGGAAGGTAAATGATGGTATACTGGACATGCGCCTGTAATCTCAGCTCTTGGAATGTAGCAGGATTACCCCAAGTATGAGACCAGCCTGGTCTATATAGATGAATTCCAGGAAAGGCACCCAGCAAAATGAGCTCAGATATATTGATTAATTCATTCATTGTAATTTTAAAAACAGGGAAAATGTAATTTAGCTACAACAGTTTTTTAGGCTTTGTGACAAGATGATAGACACTTTCTTACCCACAGTCTACAAGAAAAGCATGAGTCTTTGTTCAAAAATAGGATATATGAAACAAAAAGCCTTAAAAACCAAGAAATGAAGTCATGTAACATCACAATTATCTTACTATAAGAAAAGTAGATGAAGTGAAAACTAATCCACAAAATTCATTAAGCAAAGAACAAGATCTGTTTACTGAGATTGTACCAAAGAAAAATATTTTCACACCACTTGGCAGTGGTGCATGCCTTTAATCTCAGGACACAGGAGGCACAGCCAAGTGGATCTCTGTGAGTTCGAGGCCAGTCTGGGCTACAGAGCAAGAACCAGGACAGGCACCAAAACTATGCTGGGAAAACCTGTCATGAAAAAACAAGAAAATGAAAACAAGAAGAAAGAAAAATATTTTCACAGATCAAACAAGTATTTCTAAGGAAGAAAGAAGTACAGTGGTAGAGTCACTGCCTAGCATGAGTCCTGCCTGGGTCTCACTCCATGATCAAGATTTCTAGCATAATAATCTAAGATACACAAAAAATCATAATTTTAAGCAATAAACTTTTTCAAAGAAAGGATGAATAATAATAATAATTCATAAATAATTTGTGTAGACATGGACCAAAAAAGACAAAAATCAAAGATAACATAGACAGAATGAAAGACAGTATTATTCTTTATCTCTGAATCAAAACCTATGCAGTATGAAAAAAGGAGCAACATTTAAATATTTTATATTTAAATCATAAACTGGACACTGGCTGGTGTGGGGCTAAGAGCATTGAGACAAAGCTATCCTCAGGTAAACATAGAGTTCAAGGTCACCCTGGTCTGCTAAAGGACAGGTTGCAAAATAAGTACATCAGGCCCCAAATTTTTAGCCCACATGTGTTATTATATTTTCACAAAGCAAAACCAACACTGACATTTAGTAGCTATACAAAAATATCTCAGCCAGATATGGCAACATATATTTGAATTCCAGGGCTCTGGATTCAGAAGCAAACAACTCTCTGTGCTTGAAGTCAGCATGCTCTATTCAGCAGTGCTGAGCCCACCAAGGATATATATTGAGACTGTTTCATAGAACCTAAATAAAGACAGGAATTGTTGGTGTAAGCTTTCATTCCGAGCACTTGAGAATCAGAGACAGAAGGATCTGTCTGAGTTCAAGGGCAGCCTGATCGACATGCAAGTTCCAGGACAGCCAGGCCTACATAGAAAGAATGTGTCAAAAAAACCAAAACAAAGTCTGTTTTTATTACACAAAACATTAAACTTCTTTATTATAAACCTAAATAGTCTTTAAATTTTCAGTATCTTCAACAGTTGCATCCTTATACAGTACTGATAAAGATTTAAGATGATTTTTCTAAACCACAAATATTAAATGCTAAAAAAATGTTTTATGTATCTTCTCAGAGAATCCAAATTATTCCAAGTATCCCACTTTCCAAATATTTATTTTACGGCTACCAGTAAAGACTAGTTCTATGAGGTGAGAATTTTCACAACATACTGTCATGTTATACAAATTGGTGAAGGCCAAACACTTTCCAGAGTAACAGCATTATAATTAGATGATAATAAATCTAAAATCATAGATGGGACCACTGAAAAAGAAATGAGATATAAAGACATACCAACAAATATATATCATGTTCCATTAAAAAAGAATGACAAGATTCTAATAAAAATCAGCTACAAGAAATCACTGGCCATCACTCATCCAATATACTCATTCTCTCCTTTGCCAATAATAGAAAATGTGTTATGTGAGGCACATCTCCCACTGAAATTGGGAGCGATTCACATGAAGTCCTCTGATATTTTAACTTTGTAGAAAACAATTTTGACTACTAAAAGGATCTCATTCTCTTATGATCACGAAAAGGATATCTGTTAGGATCACAAACACCCCAAGAAAAACAACAATCGCATGTGTGCAGAGGACCTGACACAGAGCCATGCAGGCTTCATGACTGCCACTTCAGTTTCTCTGAACCTCTATGCACACTGCTTTGCTGATTCTGTGGGTCAGGTTCTCCTTGTTTTATTAATCTCCCTGTATCTTACAATATTCATTCCCTCCTTCCACAGGATTTCTAAAGCTCCACATCATGTTTGAGTAAGGATCTCTGCATGTGTTCTCATCATCTTCTGAAAGAAACCTCTCTGATGACAATTATGCTAGGCACCAATCTGTTATTATATCAGTATATAGTTATAAACCATCTCATTGTTTTTTCCTTGGTCAGTTGTATTTGCTTCTTTCCTAGTTCTCTGAGCCATCCAATTCCAGTTCCTATCCATCTAGGCAGTGTCAGGCATGGAATTCACTCATAGCTTGGGCATCAATTTTGACTAGTCATTGGTTAGACAATACAGAAGCTCTGAGCCACCATTGCCATAGCATATCTTTCTGGCAGGACATGTGTCAAGTGTCAGCTGAATGTTGTGTGTCTGGCTTGGTGTCCCAATCCCACCACTGGGAGCTTTGTGTGGTTACAGAAGATCATTGGTTCAGCCTCTGTATTCTCTTTCTTTCTTTCTTTCTTTCTTTCTTTCTTTCTTTCTTTCTTTTCTTTTCTTTTCTTTTCTTTTTTTTTTTTTTGGTTTTTCAATACAGGGTTGCTCTGTGTAAGTTTTGGAGCCTTTCCTGGAACTCATTTTGTAGAGAAAGCTGGCCTCAGATTCTCAGACATCTGCCTTCCTCTGCCTCCTGAGTGCTGGTATTAAAGGTATATGCCACCACTGCCAGCCAGCCTCTGTATTTTCACTTTCTAGGGGTACTCACTAGGGCCACCCTTATAGATTCCATAAAGTTTGCATTGCACTGTTTCCATGTCCCCTGCTAAAATCTTCCCTATTCCAGTTTTTTCTCCTTCTATTTTCCCCATCTGTCCCTTCCTTACTCACCTGACCCTTCTCTTTCCATTCCCAACTGCTTCCAGTACACCCACAAAATCTATTCTATTTTCTTCTCCCAACAAGATTAATGCATATACCCTAGAGCTGCTCTTGTTACTTAGCCTTTATGCATCTATGTGTTATAATGTGATTAACTATTTTTACTGTGATTGTACTTTACTAAACAACTAATTTCCACATATAAGTGAGTACAACATGTTTGTTTATGTGCTTCTTGGTCTTCTCACACAAGATAATAAAGAACCCAAGAAACTAGACAACAACAAACCAAGCAATGCAATTATAATGAGGTACACCTCTAAACAGAATTCTCAGTAGAGGTATCTAAAGTGGCTGAAAAAGACTTAAAAAATGTTCAACATCCTTAGCCATCAGGGAAATGCATATGAAAACTACTTTGAGCTTTCATCTTACACTTATAAGAATGGTTAAGATCAATAACACAAGTGACATCTAGTGCTAGGAAGGACATGGAGCAAGGGGATTCATTGCTATCACAAGTTGAAATTTGTACAGGCACTGTGGCAATCAATATGTAATTCTTAGAAAGTTGGGAGTCAATCCAACTCAAGACCCCGCTATACTTCTCTTGTGCATATACCCAATGATACTCCTCCATCTTATCACAAGAACAATTGCTCAACTAGGTTCTGGCTGTCTTGGACCTGATTGTATAGACTATTCTGGCTTTCAAATCAGAGGCAGATATACCTGCACCTGACTTTGGAGTGTTGGAGTTAAAGTCATAAGACAATACACCCGGCTCTTCCATCTTATTTTCTTTCTGTAGTTAGTTATTGTTCATATATTTTCTCTCATGTATACTCTGTACTGCTCATCAGTTTCCTTGTCTCTATGTTTGTTAATAGGCATTTTTCTTGTAAGGTGGTATCCTATTCAAAGGGAACAGAAATGACAGATGTTACCCTCCCATTCAGTTTCTTTCTAAAGTGACTTTTCGGTTACATTATAATATGTATGTCAGGAAATAAGTATGAGGAGCACCAGAATTGTATGAATATACTGTCAAAGAAGTATAGATTTATAATGTTCTCAGTATCATGCTTTCTGCTGTACATATGTATGGGATCTTTTAGAATGCAGTGACCTATGATGATGTGCATGTCAACTTCACTTGGGAACAGTGGACTCTGCTGGATCCTTCCCAGAAGAATCTCTACAAAGAGGTGATGATTGAGACCTAGAGGAACCTCACTACTATAGGTAAGACAGTGTACTTTCCTTCACATTTTAAAATAAGGGGACAACTGTTTCTTGGTTTTGGATGTTCCTGTGTAATTTGATTGAGAAAGAAGAGTGAGGTGAATAAAACAGGCATGTTTCTCAGATTCACTGAAGATAGTAACATAAATTTTACAATGCTTTCAATTATATAAATTTTCTGGTACTCTATTTTAGGATACAGTTGGGAAAATCATAATATTGAGGAACATTTTCAAAATTCTAGAAGACATGTAAGGAAATTTTCTTGTGCAAGCTGATAAAAAAATACTTGAGAAGAAATTATATTGTGTCCTGGAAATTTTAAACAAAAGCAGCAGTGTAAATAAATATGACTTAAAGTGCATTGATGATTACTAAATTCTCACAACATCATAAACCTCAATTTCAGGTTTGTGAATTGCATTTGCAAGGCATTCTTTTAAGATCAATGTCAATGAAACAATTTCTCAAAATTTATCACCATTAAAATCATAGCACCATGAGAGGTATGCTGCACAACTGTCTTTTTATTTCATAACATTCATATTACAAAAGTTATACACAGTGAAGAGCTGATAAATATATTGTCAAAGCTTTATATTGAGCAAATAGTCCATAGTAAAGCTAGTGTAATTAATATACTTGTTGTGACTGTGCTGTTTAGTGAGTGGGGCAGTTAGAGTCAGAAATCATGGGATGTTGTCAAGGAGAAATGTTAATCCCTATACCACAAGTCTATGAGGACAGAAAGTCAAACGGAATTCAATGTGGAAATCTTTTATTTGCTATTCTTCCTTTACTAGGTATATCATATGTCACTCTGGATACAAGCCATATGAGCATAGGGATATGAAAGTCATAGTATACCTCATTCCCATAACAATGAGAAGATATGTAGCAGTCCCCACATTGAATATACTTGTTGAATTTGATTCTAGTATAAACATAATTGATTTTTTATCTTCATAGTTAATACATTAACAAACTCACACTACAGAGAAGCCCAATGAGTACTAGAACTGCATAAATAAAACATGGGTGTAAAAACAATGATGAAATCTTAAGATCTGATTCTTCTTTACAATTACACCAAATTTAAATTTAATTCATACAGATTTAAAGAGTCAACAGTGTAGTGATTATGGTAAAGATTTTACATGTGCTTGCAGGCATGAAAGAAGTCAAAATGGAGAGAAGAAATCTTTCATATATACTGAATGTGGTAAAACCGTTGTATATGAGAGTCATCTTCAAAGGCATGAAAGTGCACCTATGGGAGAGAGACCCTTTTAATGTAATCAGTGTGTTAAAGCCTTTGCCCATTACAGTCATCTTCAAAGGCATAAAAGAACACATACGGGAGAGAAACACTATGAATGTAATGAATGTGGTAAAGCCTTTGCATATCATAATAATCTTCAAATACATAAAAGAACATATACTGGAGAGAAACCCTATGAATGTAATCAGTGCGGTAAGGCCTTTGCACAGCACAATACTCTTCAAATGCATAAAAGAACACATACTGGAGAGAAACCCTATGAATGTAATCAATGTGGTAAAGCCTTTGCTCGACATGGTCATCTTCAAATGCATAAAAGAACACATACTGGAGTGAACTCCTATGAATGTAATCAGCATGGTAAAGACTTTTAACATCACACTAATCTTCAAAGGCATAAATGAACACATACTAGAGAGAAAAACCTATGAATGTAATGAGTGTGGTAAAGCCTTTGCATGTATCAATAATCTTCAAAATCATTAGAAAAATCTCATTCTGCAGAGAAACCTACAAGTATAGTCAGTGTGGTAAAGTTATACAAGAGTAAAACATTTGGTGTACAATCAGTCTATTACAGCCTTTCTATACTACAAGAGTCTTTGACTATCGGAAAAAGATACTTATGGCATCTTATTATAAAGTACTTGGAAAGATCTACAGCCCACACAGTTATAATCAGGTACAGAAAAGTATGTATTCTGAAGGTAAATATTTGACAGTGTCAATAAACTGTTCAAACATTATGTTGTCCATTTTTATATTGTTTGCACCAGCAAACTTAATGAAGAAAACCAAATTTATGAATTTTGAAAGCTTTTGTGTAGAGTAAAAGGGCCAGCCATAGAAACACACTCTGACCCTGAAAATGGAGGCCATCAAAAATACATTTTTGGCCCCAAAACCAGAGGAAGAAGCATGCCCCAAGCCTGAAACCAAAGTCAAAGAAACACAGGTTGTTTCTGAATCCAGAAGCAGGTATAGAAACACCCTGACCTTGAAGCCAGACCAAAAGAGTTAAAAGGGGGTGGCTGGACAGATGGCTCAATGGTTAAGAGCACTGGCAGCTTTTCCAGAGGACCTGAGGACACGAGTTCAATACCCAACAACCACATGGTGGCTCACAACAATCTATAAGAGGATCTGATGCCCTCTTCAGTCATGCAGGCATACATGTAGAACACTCATACATAAAATATAAGTAAATAAATAAATAAATAAAATTGTTAAAAGGGGCCAGTGAAAGAAACACGTGTTAGACCTGAAACCAGAACCAAAGAAACACACTCTGCCCTTGACCAGCTATGCACAAAGCCAACCAATCACTGAGTTTCAAATTAAACAATTCCAGAGCATAAAATCCAGCCAGTTTTTGAGTTTGTTCAAGCCCTGTGCCTGTTCAGGTGGCAGCTGCCTTTTTCTACCCTTGAAAAGGCAGCCAGTTTCATGGATTCCTCCCTCCTAAATAAATCTCTGGAATGTGTTTTAAGTGGAGACCTTTAATTGAAGGAAATAAGAAACTCACTATTGGATTGGATAAGCGAAGAAATGGACACCTCTGCTGGCAAACTTCGTTAGAGAAGTAGAGTATAACAGCTTTTCATTGGACTCATACTTCTGCAGCAATTTCCCCCTTACTTGAGTGAATCATAGAAGTAAGAATTTGGGCTGGAGCTGAGAAGAAATGGACATCTCTGCTGGAAACATCCTAGTAGAGCAAAGAAGAGAAACATGTGATAGCTGTGCTGAGAATCTCCCTCAAAGAAGTGGAGCAGAGCAGCAATGGACATCTCTCCTGGTAAACTCTCTTAGCAGAGTGGTGCAGAGCCCAGTTGTAAGGGCTCCCTTTTGGAGAGAAGCCAAATTAAGACATTCTGTGGGGAGACAATTCCCCCTGAAACACAGGTTCAGATATGTCCTGACTTCATGATAGACTGGGTACCTTTTGTCTCTCAGCAATAGGTATCCAGGATATCTCCCTTCACAGCTAAAGGTAGAGCCTGACATCCAATAGTCAGTGTTCCTTTCTCTTCTGAGCTATAAGTATCTAGGATACCTTCCTTTCACAGCTCTAAGTATAGCCTGACTTCTGATAGGCTGGTTACCTTTCCCTCTAGAGCTGTAAAACTTGCACTATAAATTTAAATAATAATGAAACACTTTTAGATTTTGTACTTGTTTTAAATTGCAATAAATATCTAATTCAGGTGTAAAACTTTATGGATTTTTGTTAGTTCTTTTTCTGTTGTTGTGATATATTTTCTAGGTCAACTTATAAAATAGTTTAATTTGGCCCTTGGTTCCAGAGGGATACAGGCTCACCATGAAAGTGGCATGGCAACAAGTGTCAGACATGACAGCTAAAACAGGAGGCCATGAACTCACATCCTTAAACTTCACCCTGAAGCAGAGTGTGGGAACTGTGAATGGTGTGTGGATGTAATTCTCAAAGCCTCCCCCCAGTGGCATGTTTCCTCCTGCAGGGCAACATTTCCTGAAACTTACCAAATGATAAGGTATGGAGTGACTTCCTGTCACTCCACTACACTTAGGGTAGTGGGGTGTGCAAGGAAGTATCTATGGAAAGCAGGAAGACAGCAAGGTCTGCTCTTGGAGCCAGGAGCAAGTGGTATTGAAACGCATATCTCTGCTGATCTAGAAAATGTCTTTGTCTGGGGTGGAAGGCAGGGTCAGAAACCATTGTGCTGTGTCTTTAAGCACAGTGTAACACTTAGGGAGGTGTTCTTGTCAATCAGGCCTCACCAGCCAATCAAGCACTCCAGGAAACTGTCCATCAGAAGTTGTGCTGGGTCCTTCCTGCTGTAGGCTTCAGGCTTGGCTTTAAAGAGAAGCTGGCACCAGTGGTTTTGTGTGCTGTGTTATGAATGCTGCTGCAGGGAGCTGAGCAGGGAGCGTGGGTGAGCTGGAAAACCACAACATGGTGAGTGAGGGGCTGCCATCCCCAGACTGGGACTAGCAGTCAGTTGAGTCATGGGAACCAGTATGTTGGGTCCTCTCCTGGCCTGCTGGGTGCATGTGGCCAAATGCAGAGTTTGTCATGTTCTTGCCTGGTCCTGCATGGTCCAGCATGATCCTGCTTGTCCTTCATGCTCCAGTGTGGTTCAGCATGGTCCTATGTGGTCTTTACAATTTCTGTGGCCAGCTATTACCCGCTACATAACTTCACTCCACCAGCAGTATCTGTGTAGAGCATTAGGAGTGGGACTGGTCTTTGAAATATCCTTGTTGACATCACTGTGAAATGCTGGTGCCCTTAGTGCTTATGTTGCTGCTGTAGAACACAGATTTGACAAACTCAGGACCCCCTGGTTCATCTCACATCTCCCAAAAGTTCTGCACTTTGAAATTGAACATTAAGGTTTAGGAAACAACTGGTGTTTGTGAAGGGGTCCCAAAATAGCTTGACCACACAGCAGCCATGACAGGTGTAGGGGCCTAGACATGGCTTCTGAGACAGGCTTACTGGCAGGCAACATCCAGATGCAGGAAAAGCCTCTAGCAGATACCACCCAGGGATCCACCCAGGAATGAGGAAATTCCTAACATTCCTACCATAAGGTGGCCAGATGTCCTTGAGTGTAGCACACACCTATTTTTGTTTTACAGATAGCCCTAGACATTTGTCAGCCAATCAGCATCCTAAACCTAGGAAATCCCCTCACCCCTACCTCTGCTTTGATTAAAAAAAAAATCCCACCCTGCCTGGGCTCAGGGCTATCTGCTCTCACCCCTGCTTTTGACAGACAGAGGAACTGAGCCCCAGAGCTTGAATGAAGGCTCTTTGATTTTACACATGGGATTTGGTCTCTGTGATGGTCTTTAAGGGTCCCTGTGATCTGGGCATAACAGAGTTAATTTTGTGGAGCTTGTAAACAGTATCTCCTGTGTCAAGTAGCACTCCACTGTTAACCTGTGATGTAGAAAGAGTAGAATTGATGGTAATAGAATTGATGGTATAAAGGCTTCCCAGTTCTTAGGAGACATCGAGTCACAAAGTAGAATTTAGGTAAGGGAGGGCTGCATCCCAGTATCCCAAAGATAAGTAGTATGCTAACCATACCTGTTAGAGATTAGTAAAATAAGATGATAGTGTTTGTTTCCCAGGATTAACCAGCTACATTCCCATAATAAAGGGGACAACCTTGATTTATAACCAGCAGAAAGGCCCATTCCCTCCATTAAAAACCTGGCCTCTAAATGCTTCTCCAGTGACAATTACCAGGTTACAGCCAACATTAAGTCCTGGTGTGCCACAAAACTATGTTAATTTTAGAACAGGGGCATCTCTAGTCTTTTTGAAAGTCAGTTTTGAGCCAAGGCCTTCTGTGTTGATTGAGGTGGACTTGAACTCTGTCTGTAGCACCACAGGGCATTTCCTTTGCTATCTTCCTGACTAACTAATCCTAAATCTTGGTTTATACATCTGCAGCACTACAGAGTTCTAAAATTACCTGTCTGAGTCACATAGTGGACTCTCCATTGCAGAACAGGGAAAGGATTTGTGTGTGGAGCATGGCTCCTCCCTTCAGGCCAGAAGAGGAGGAACAGTATACTCTGTTCGCTGTAGGGGGAAACAGTAGACAATAACTAAGTCTTAGACTAAAGTTGAAGGTAGTGAGCTGCAGGGGTCTCCATTACACTGAAGGATTGATGTGGCATGGTGAGTGACTTTCTCTGTAATTTCCCTGCATGCATTAGTTTTTTCCAGGTGAATGAAGACAGACAGAATTGATGGGTGTACAGTTTTGGGAGGATAGCTACTAAGTATTTAGATTCCAACAGCAAACTCTCCCATGAAGATGTGTGTAATCCAGGTTGACACAGTTAAGTTGGCTTAGAGTTTTGAGGCACAGGCCATTGGCTGTAAATCTGTGTCCACTTACAGCACTCAGCAGCTAATAATTTACATGAGACAAAGTCATACAAAGTCTTACTAAAGGCATTTTCTTTAACAGGAAAGTGACTACTCTTTTTCAACATCAGCATAGCCTATTATCCCTTCAATTCTTTTTATCATTTAAAGTCAATTATTGGTATCATTTTTAAATTTTATTTTCTTTAAATGAATTACTGCTCTAATGAATATTTGTTTCTATTTCCTAATGGTTTTTTAAGTCACTAAAAATTTCATTCTATATTTATTAAGTGTAAGTTAATTAATTAACTAATTAAGTTAACTAATTAATATCAGCTTAAAATAGTAGTCCTCCATCTGGGAATTACGACTCCCTTTGGGGGTGTCAAAAAATCCTATCACAAGGGTTGCTTAAGACCATCAGAAAACACAGTTGTTTACATTATGGTTCATAACAGTAACAAAATTATAGTTATGGGGTAGTAGTTAAAAGAATTTTATAGTTGTGGGGGTCACTACAATGTGAAGAACTGTATTAAAGGGTCACAGAATTAGGAAGATTGAGAACCACTGGTCAAATTAATGTCTTCTGTAGCTCAGGTTTCTCTCACAATACTTAATTGAAACTTGTTTAAAAATTTAATGCTTACTCTGCTGCCTAGTCTCTGAAGACAGTCTTGCAACTGCCTCCAGGCAGGGCCTAGACTGGTATGTGAAAACAAAGAATAAAAGGGTGAATGAGTTTCCTCCAATCTCTCTGACTTTTATTGGGAACTTAAAATGAAGAGGTTCTGTGCAAGAATTGAGTTCACAGATGAACAGTAAAGCCAGGTGTATTCACAGCACAGCAAGGGAAGGCCAAGAAGGAGTTTCACCTTTCCTACTCTGACAGTAGTTGATATTAACAATGAGAAGTGAGGTATTAATTTTTTCATGATGTCATTGTTTTAACAGTTGAGTAATATTACATTATATAAATGTACCACATCCTCTTTATACATTCTTCAGTTCAGGGATATCTTCACTATTTTTTAGTTTTTGGCTATTATGAATAAAATCCTCATAAATGAATGTAGTTGAGCAAGAGTTCCTAGGGTAGGATGGAACATTCTTTGAGTATATGCCCAAAGAGTGGTATAGCTGAGTCTTGAGGTCAATAGATGCCCAGTTTTCTGAGGATCCATGGTATTGATTTCTATGGTGCCTGTATTAGTTTTCACTCCTACACACAGTGGGGTTGTGTTGTCCTTGCTTCACTTCCTCATTAGCATGACATGTCACTTGGGTTTTTCATATTTGCCATTCTGACTGGTCTAAGATGGAATCTAAAAGTAATTTTGATTCAAATTTCCCTGGTGGCCAATGATGTTAAACATTTCTTCAAGTGTTTCTTGGGTATTTGACATTCCTCTGTTGAGAATTCTCTGCTTAGATCCATACTCCATTTTTTTTTAATTAGTTAGATTTTCAAGGGTAGGTACATGTATTTTTCCTGGTTGCAGCTCACAAATAAATACACTGAGGCTTATATTTACAAGTGCTCAGCCTATAGCTCAAACTTGTGACTAAATAGCTCTGATAACAGAAATTAAACCACTTCTATTCATCTATGTGCAGCCCAGAGGCTTGTGGCATTTACCTTTCTGGCATGTCTTAATTCCTTTTTGTCTAATTGGTGACTCCTCTGTCTCTGAACTCTTTTTCCCAGAATTCTCCTAGTCTGACTCTCCCTTCCAACCTCTTCCTACCCAGCTATAGGCCAGTCAATTTGTAATTAACCTGTGAGAGTACTACATATTCGCAATGTACAGAAGGGTTATTCCGTAGCATTCAATATCTTGTTTTTTTTTTTTTTGAGTTCTTTGCATATATTGGAGATTTGGCCTCTATTGGTTATGGAATTGTTAAAAAATTTTTCCCATTCCTTAAGCTGCCTCTTTAATCGACTATGTCCTTTGCCTTATAGAAGGTTTAGAGCTTCATGAGGTCCCATTTATTAATTATTGACCTTAGTGTTCTGTTCAGAAAGTTGTCTCCTGAGCCAGTGCATTCAAGGCTTTCCCCCACTTAGTCTTGTATCCTTTTCAGTGTGTCTGGTTTTATGTTGGGGTTTTTGACCCACTTGGACTTGAGTTTTGTTCAGCATGATGAAAATGGATTTATTTGAATTCTTCTACATGCAGAAATTCAGATTAATAGGCACCATTTGATGGAAGTGCTGTCTTTTTTTCATATTTCTTATTTTCATTATCAGAAAGCAGGTGTCCACATGTTTATAGATTTATGTCTGGATCTTAAAAACTTGATTCCATTTTTCAACTTGTCTTTTTTACTAACAATGCCATGTTGTTCTTTTATTGTTCAAGATTGTTTTAGCTATTCCATTCTTTTGGTTATTCATATGAATCTGCAAACTGTCTCTTCAAGGTGTTCAAACAAATGTGTTTGAATTTGGATGGAGATCGCGCTGAATCTTTACATTGCTGTTGGTAGGGTGGCCTTTTTACTGTGTTAATCCTACTGATCCATGAGCATGGGGGATCTATCCATCTCCTGATATCCTCTCCAATTTCTGTCTTCAAATACTTTGAAATTTTGATCACACATGTGTTTCACTTGCTTTGTTAGAGTTACTTGAACATGTTTTATAATATTTGAGGCTATTGTGAAGGGTGTTTCCCTTATTTCTTTCTCAGTCAGTTTGTCACTTTTTAGAGGAGGGATACTGATTTTTTTTTTTTAGTTTCCCTTGTATCTAGCCACTTTGCTGAAAGTGTTAATCAGCTGTAGTCCCCTTGTTGGAATTTTATTGTCACTTAAGTATATTATCATATCATCTACAAATAATAATACTTTGACTTTTTCCTTTCCAAATTATATCTCTTTTATGTCCTTTGTTTGTTTTTTTTTTTTTTGGTCTATCTAGAACTTCAAGTACTATATGAGTAGCTACAGAGAGTTCACAGCATTATCTTGTTTCATATTTTAGTGCAATTACTTTGAATCTCTCTTCATTTAATTTGTTGTTAGCTATAGGCTTGCTGTAAATTTCCTTTATTACACTTATGTATTTACCTTGTATCCCTTATCTCTCCAAGACTTTTATGATGTATGATTTTGTCAAAGGCTTTTTCAGTGTCTAATGGGATGATATAGTTTTTTTCCAGTATATTTTTATGGTGGATTGCATTTACTGATTTTTATATATTGAGTCATCACTGCCTATGTACGCTATGATGAAGCGTACTGCATCAGTTTGGATGATCTTTTGGATGTATTCTTGGAATCAGTTTGAAAATCTTTTATTGGGTATTGTTTCTCTATGTTCATGATAGCAATTGCTCTTTAATTCACTTTATATTTACCTCAACACTGGAAGTCTGTGCTTAATTAGTTTAATGATCTCAAGGATATCAAGCAGTGAGGCTATGACTCATTGAATAGCTGAAATTGGAACCCCAGAGTCTGTTTACCTCCAGATTGTTGCAATCTCCAGATTTTTAAGGGCCAGTTTTGTTTTTGATTTTGTAAATTAGAATATTCTCTCTGTGTCTTTTAGTTTGAATTAGGATTTGTATGTCTTGTTGATTTTCTCACAGAACCAAATCTGTGCTTCATTGACTTTGCTTCATTCATTTCTTTGTTTCTATTTTGTTGATTTTTTTTTTTGCTCAATTTGATAGTTTCTTCCTGTCTACTCCTCTTAGGTATGCTCACTTATTTTTGTTTTAGTATTTTCATATGTGCTGTTAAGTTGCTAATATAAGATCTCTTCATTCTTTGAACTTTTTTATATAGGCTCTTAGTGCTATGAAGTTTCCTCATATCAGCACTTTTGTTGTGTCCCCTGAGTTTGCGTACATTATGTATTATTTCATTGAATTCTAGAAAGTCTTTCATTTCCTTCTTTATTTTTGTCTTGACATATTTTTTTCAGTGGAGATTGGTTCATTTTCCATGAGTTTGGAAGCTTTCTGTTTTTTGCTTGCTTGGTTTTAATATGTAGCTGTAATCCATAGTGGTCTGATAGGATGCAGGTAGTTGTTTCAATCTTCTTGTATATGTTGAGACTTGAATTGTGTCCAAGTGTGTCATCAACTTTGGAGAGAATTCCATGTTGTGCTGAGAATAAGGTGTATTCTTTTTCTTTGGGTAGAATATTCTCAAGTATCTATTAGATTCATATGGTTTATAAAATCCATGAGATCCAATATTTCTCTGGTTTTCATCTGGATGACATGTCCATTGGTGAGAGTGATGTATTGAAGTCTACCACTATCAAACACTGTGTGAGAGTCAATGTGTTATTTGATCTGTATAAGTGTTTCTTTTACAAAAGTGGGTGACCTTGTGTTTGGGGCATAGACTTTAACAATTGAAATGTCATATTTGTGGAATTGTCCTTTGATGGAGATAGAGTATTTTTCCCCAACTCTTTTGATTAATTTTTGGTTGACATCTATTTTGGTACATACTAAAATGGCTACAGAAGCCTGCTTCTTAGTTCCAATTGATTGAAATTTTTTATCCAGACTTCACCTTTCACAAATATCTATCCTTGATGTTGAAGTGTGTTTCTTGTATGCAGTGGAAGGATGAATTTTGTTTTTGAGTCCATACTGTTAATTTGCGTCTTCATTGAGGAATTGAAACTATTGATATTGAGAAATATCAGGAATTATGATTATTAATATTTGTGATTTTGTACTTGTTATTGGTGGTGATGATAGCATGTGAATGAGAGTATGTTTGTGTGTGTGTGTGTTTCCATTTCCCTTCTTTTGTTTTTGCTGATGTGATATTATTTATTTACTGTGTTTCCATGTGTGTAGCTAGCTTTCTTGGGTTGGATTTTTTCTTCTAGTACCTTCTGTAACGCTTGATTTATACATAGATATTGCTTAAATTTGACTTTAACTTGTAATATCTTATTTTCTTTACTTATGGCAATTGAAAATTTTGTGGATAGAGTAATTTGGCATGGCATCTGTGGTTACTTAGAGCCTGCATCAATGTATCCAAGTCCTTATGGATTTTTGAATCTTCACTGATAAGTCAGGTGTAATTTTCATAAGTCTGTCTTTATATGTTACTAGGTTTTTTTCATTTGCAGCTTTTAATATTCTCCTTTGTTCTGTATGTTTATTGGTTTGCTTATTATGTGCCAAGGGATCTTTCTTTTCTGACCCAATTTATGTGGTGTTTTGCTTGCTTCTTTGTGCCTTCATCAGCACCTTCTGTAACCTGGGAAACATTTATTATATAATTTTATTGAAAATATTTTCTGGACATTTGAGCTGGGTTTTTTCTCTTTCTTCTATTCCTATCATTCATAAGTTTGGTCTCTGCATAATGTCCCAGATTTTTTGGTTGTTTTGCATCAAGTAATTTTTATATTTAACATTTTTTTGACCGATGTATCCATTTATTCTACTGTATCCCCAATGCCTGAGATTCTCTCTTCTATCTCTCTATTCTATTGGTGAACCTGAACCTTGCCTCTGTACTTTTTGTACTGTTTGTAGTCCTAAATTTTTCATTTTTGGAATTCCTTCAGTTTCTGTTTTCTTTATTGTTTCTATTTCCATTTTCAGGTCTTAAACAGTTTTATTTCCTTCAACTATTTGTTGGTTTATCTTGGCTTTATTTAAGTTGTTTTTTGGTTTACTGCAATTGCTTGTGTTATTCTAGCTTTCCTGGAGGAATTTATTGATTTCCTCCAATTGTCTGTTTGTGCTTTTATGAATTTATTTAAGGTATTTATTTATTTTCTTTTTAAGGACCTCTATCATCTCCATATAGTTTGTTTTAAGGTCTTTTTCTTGTATTTCTGCTATGTTAGAAAACTTAGGGGCCTGGAGAGATGACTCAGAGGTTAAGAGCACTGACTGCTCTTCCAGAGGTCCTGAGTTCAACTCCCAGCAACCACATGGTGGCTCACAACCATCTATAATGAGATCTGGTGCCCTCTTCTGGCATGCAGTCATGTATGCTGTATATATAAAATAAATAAATCTTTTAAAAAAAAGAAAATTGAGGGCCTACTGTGGTAGTATAGCTGAGCTCTGTTGGTTCCATGTTGCCCTGACTGTTACTATGTTCTTATGCTCAGCATCTGGGTTTGGGGTGATTATAAGTCTAGGTGCTGGTTTCTAACAACATCTTGGTTTGATTGGAGTTTTGTTTCTGTGTTTCTCTTTGTTCTTTGGAGTTTCAGAGTATGTGTTGAGTGAGTAGTGCCTTTTGTCCTGGCCTTCTTGGATGTTGTGTTCAAGGGAGAAGGCTTGGTGGTGTTGGAAGCTGGGGGAAAATAAATGCAGGGGAGCTGATATTAGGGATCCACAAAAGACATGGAGAGGGCAGAGGTGAAGATGCCTCTGGTGTTCTACTCCAGTGGTAAGGGCAACTTTTAGAATAAGGTCTAAGGTAAGTGACCGTGTCATAGATATGCAGACATTTTAACTGGCATTCTGGAAGATGTAGCAAATAATTGAGCCAGGAGTGTCTGCCCATTTGAGTGATGTGACTCAGATATGAAGTGAGTAGGGAAGGGTAGGTGGGGATGGTTTTTGGAACCCAGAGGGGACATGGAAAGGGAAAGGAGAAGCTGCAGTTCTGTTTCAGCCCTTGGGGTGACCCTGAGTATTGGGTCTTGGATAATAGAGAGTGGGGAAAATCTGTAGGTAGCCTACCTGATCCCATACCCAACGTCTTTATACCAATTCATTAGGTTCCCAGGGATTATTCATTTTCTTATTTCCTTATTTAGGTTTCTGTTGTGGTTAATCTGTGAAAGACTTTCAGTTTGTTGGATAAAAAGTACTATGCATGTCACTCTGCAAGTATTCTTCTTGGAGGAGTTCAGATACCAACATGCAAGTTTTTAGGCTTATAACTATTTGATATTCCCAGATCCAGGGGATCTGATATGCTCTTTGTTGTGTCATCTGTACACATGGAAAATATGCTCTTTTACACATACAAATATACACATAAAATATGGCTAGATTTGTTTTCAGAGGCCCTTATGACTTATAAAACAATTAGAGGAAATCAGCTTGCTTTTGGTATGGAATAGAAATCACACAATATTTATTTAAAAGGCTTTTACCTTTCATTTGGTTTGAAAATTTTCCATTTTCCCACTCTGATGCAGACTTACATCCAATCTTCAATCATAGGAAAGAAAATCGTTTCTAAATGATCTAATAGACATCCTTTTCATTACCAACAGAGAATGATATAGCTTTAAGAGCCAAAACTATTTTCTACAATGCAGAAATATTAGAATTCAAGGAAGTCTATCCAATTTTGGTGGAAGAGTCCTTCTCACCCAACCCATTTTTTTTTCATCTTTTGAGACAAGGTTTTTCTATGTAGTTTTGGTGTCTGTCCTGGATCTCACTCTGTAGACCAGTCTGGCTTTGAACTCATAGAGATCTTCCTGGCTCTGCCTCTCGAGTGCTGGAATTAAAGGTGTCTTCCACCACTGATCCCATTTTCTATTATTGGTGAAGGCGAGAACTGGAGTGCACAAAGTGAGTGTTAGTCAGTGTTTTCTTTGATTTGAATTTTCATTAGAATGTAATATTTCTTGTTCAAGTGACAATGTTATATTTGTATGTCTGCCTCTCTGTCTTCTTTTGTCAATGATACCATCTATGCTGTGTGATTATTTTTTTATTTTATTTTATAATTTAATTTAATTTTATATTCAGCCACGGATTCCCTTGTTCTCCCCCTTCCCGCCCCCCCCCCCGTCTTCTCCCCAGCCCACCCCACATTCCCATCTCCTCCAGGGCAAAGACTCCCCTGATTGAGTTCAACCTGGTAAATTCAGTCCAGGCAGGTCCAGTCCCCTCCTCCCAGGCTGAGCCAAGTGTCCCTGTATAAGCTGGAGGTTTCAAACAGCCAACTCATGCACTGAGTACAGGGCTCAGTCCCACTGCCTATAATCTAGTCATATTTGTTTCTCTGGAAAATCATGAACCTTCACCTATTTTTATTTTCTGGAAAACTGATACATTATGTCAGGAGTTTCTTGAGTTTATTGGTTTGGCGACATTCTGTGGAGAAAAAATTTAGGCTTCCTTTTCTTGCTCCTAGAAACTTGTATTTCCTCATTTTTTAGCATATCTGTGTTTCTAGTTGTTATAATTAATATTTGCATTTTAGCTACTTAAGTTATTGGTGTAGTTGATATATTGGTTTTTGTTTTTTAATATCTTCTCACATATTATTGTCTTAATTAATGTCTATAATTCAGATTCTACAGTCACCTTTGGGAACATCAGTTGAGGATGTTCCCATCAGAATGGCTGGTTGCTAAGTCTTTGAGAGATTTTGTTGATTGATAATTGATGGGTGATGGCCCTTCCACTGAGTATGCAATATCCCTAAGAAAGTTTGTCTGCACTGGATAAGAGAGTAAACTAAGCATTAGACAATGACCAAGTAAGAGAGAAAGCCAGGAAATGAAGATTCCTCATGGTTTTTGCCTTCAGTTGCTAGATTGAATTTCTAACCTGAGTTCCCACAATGATGGATTGTGATTGGGCAGAATGAGCCAAATAGGCACATCCTTTACCTGGGGTGCTTTTGTTTAGACAATTGAATCAGAGCAAGAAAAATTTAAGTTATAACAGAATGTGATAAACCAAAAGTGATTTTATTATTCAAAGGTCCTGGGAATGATGACTTTTGGAGGAATGTTAAAGATAACAAAATTTAGATGGCAAAGGACATAGAAAGCTGTACACAGAGCTTAACTGGTCATTCTTATAATATTTAGAATAAAGTACTGTTGAAGGTACTGTAAACAGTTGGGGTAGAGAACATAGGATTACAGTGGGAATTAAGATAGAGGTCATTTGTATGATATTTTGGCATCTAACCTTTCTTATTATGCCATGTTCCCAAGAAAATGAGTAAGGAAGCATTAAAAAAATAATGGGGCTGATTTCTTAGATGGAATAATGACTCTCTTGGATGCCTATAATTTATGATTCATTCAGGATTACAGTGAAAAATTCAAGAAGTAGATCATAAATATATGAAAAGTCTGTGGGTTGTAGAGAAAAACAGGACTATGTATTTTCAGATGACAGTCAAATGCTGAACAGAGACAAGAATTTCAGGAAGATTATAACCATTATAGAGAAGGCCTTTGCTCTACATTGGAAGTCTAGCAAGGTGTCCTAAGGGTAAGAATCCATCCTTCTATGCTATCAGTTAATGGAGGGTTTAGGCAAAGTGATTCCCAGTCCCAGGAAGGAACTTCATAAAAACCCTGCTGCAACTCTGATCCAAGCATGGCAGGGGCCATCAGAACTTAGAAGCCAAATTGGGGCGAATCATTGATGGTGAATTGGTTCTAGAAACCAGAATGATACAAAATTTAACTTCATACATTGTTAGTCTGGGTTTTCAGGTCAACACTGTTGTAGACATGAGTGTTTGGTATGGTAAGAGCTCCAGTGAGGACACTGTCTAAGTTCATTGCATGATACTATGAGGATGCAGCCTGGGTTGCATTTGGAGACCATAAGATGTTGAGATACTTAAGCTATGAGATATCTTCCATGGAGAGCTGCATATATGGAGAGGAAGTAACCAAAGAGAGAGATGTATGGGAAGTTGTGGGTTGAGAGCCATCTAAGCCCTTTGAAAATGAAGCTCCATGTGTCTCACACAGAACTACTAGATTTGATGGTTGCCCTGCTGAGTTTCAGTCTTCTCTTTATCCAATCTTTCCTCATTATGTCTCAGTTCCTCTCCTTTGGAATGGGAATGGGTTTTCTCTGCCATTTATTTGTTGGAAAGATTTAAATTGTTTTCTGATTTTATAAGATGACACAGTCAAGAATTTGTCTGGTGTGTCAAAAGAGACTTTGGACATTTGAACAATGTAGAGGTGGGGAAGACTCTGAGGATTATTGAGGTGGCTAAATGATCATGGATAATCCTGAGCCTATAGTGACATGGGTCAGAATCTAGTCGACTGTATGAAAAGATCCCAGATAGGATGAGGTATTTGAACATATGTCTCTCCTTGGCAGCTTCCTTCGGGGTGTTTTCAGAACCTTAAGTAGGAAGAACCTCTCTGGATGAAATATCTCATTGGGGGTGGGTATGATATGTATCTCTATAGCCTTAACTCATTTTCTTTTCTAGGTTTCTATTATGTTGTGGTTCAAATGAATCAACCACATTCCTTCTTGTACTGTCATGATTTTACCACGATTATAGATGGTATTACTAAATCACATAAGATTCAATTAAACAAAGTAGTATTCAATGCTAAGCCATTTTCTAGCATGATTTTTTTAATTTTGCTGTTTTTATATTTGTTTCTTATGATACACTTTGTCTGAGTCACCCTGACTGTCCTAAACATAGTTCTATACACCAGCCTGGCCTTAAACTCTGAGATTCACCTGACTCTTTCTTCTACATGGTTACATTAAAGGTTGGCCAATATTCCAGGTTTTTTTTAATAGACATTATTGGGTGATTGGCCTGGAGTATACATTTTTGTACATGTCAAACTTATGCTGTTTTTCTGAGCTTTATCCCCAGCTTGAATTTTTAAATTTGGCAGAGGATATTATTCTCTTTCCCAGGATGGCAATATTCATGACAGTAATAGTGCCTGAGTCTTCTGAGTCTTTAAATTACATGTGTGTGAAATTCCTCTTGCTCATTGTGTTTGTTTTGATTTTTGTAATAATTATGATTATTTTGCCTGTATACATGGATATGCACCACACATGTGTGTGGCCCTAGCAATAGTCAAAAGAGTATCTTAGAATCCATGAGCTTGAAATAATGAACAGTTGTGTGATTTCCCCATTTAAGTCCTGGCAATTGAACCCATCTATATGAAGGAACAGCAAAAGCTCTTAACTTCTGAGTTTTCTATCCTGCCCTGTGTTGATTATTTATAATCAACGGTGATATTGCTAATGTTATCATCTGTCTATTTGTAACTATTTCAATAAACAGTTCTTTTTAGTAAGATTTTTTAAACTACAGTTTAAACTAGAGCAATTCAGGTTTCTGGAAGATGAATACAGAACTGGAGTGAATGCCTAACTCTTTGTAGCAACTTCATTAAAAAAAGTCTCTGAGTTTATCCTATCTTTTTTGTGCATTTGATTGATGTTTGCAGTGCAGACAGGTTCTTAATATTTACTCCTTGCTGTCCTGGATCTGATTGCATAGACTAGACTAATACAAATATACTTGCCTCTGCTTTCTGAGTTCTGGGATTAAAGGCATGAGCCAATACACTAAGCTTACTCATCTTTTTTTGTAGTTAGTTATTATTCATACAGTTTCTCTGATGTGTACTCAGTACTGCTGATGTGTTTGCTTGTCTCTCTATGTCTGTTAATAGGCATTTTTCTTGCAAGGTGATATCCCATTCAAAGCATTCAAAAACAATAGAAACAAACCTCCTATTCTGTTTCATTCTAAAATAAATTGATTATATTTTAATGTCTGGGTTGTAAAATAAGTGTGGGAAGCACCAGAATTATATGACTATATTGTCAAAGAAGCATGTATTTACAATGTTGTCAGTATCATGCTTTTGTTTTATACTTATGCATGGCATACTTATGTATGGCATATTTTAGGATGCCGTGACCTATGATGATGTGCATGTCCACTTCACTCAGGAGGAGTGGGCATTGCTGAATCCTTCCCAGAAGAATCTCTATAAAGATGTGATGCAGGAGACATATTCGAACCTCACTGCTATAGGTAAATTTTCCTTCACATTTTAAATTAAGGCAACAACTGTTTCTCAGTTATTGATGCTCTTTGGTAATTCTGATTGAGAATGAGGATGAATGAGGTGACTAAATCAGGCATGGTTCTAAGGATCACTGAAGATAGTAAGTTAAATTTTGCACAAATTTCTGTAATATTTCATACATTTTCTCATCCTATATTTTAGGATACAATTGGGAAGATCTTGAAGTTGAAGAACATTGTGCATGTTCTGAACGACATGAAAGGTAATTTTCATGTGAAATCTGATACAAATGTGCCCCCGGATATATTTTAATGTCTCTTTAAGTTTTAAAGAAATGCAGCAGTGTAAATAATCACAGCTTAAAGTACATTCATGATGTTCATAATCCATATATCTGAAAGGCAGGTAAGTGAATTGTGTTGGCAGGTCATTCTTTTTAGAAGAAAGACAAGCAATCAATACCTTAACAGAAATCAGCATTGGAATCGTAGATCTATCAGAGCTGTGCTGTAGAATTGCTAATTCATTTAGATTCATATCACTCATACTACCAAAGGTATACACATTGAATATATGATAAGTCTGTGTCCAAAACATTCTAATAAGCAAGTAATCCATAGTAAAGCTAGTGTTACTCTCTAGTTGTTCTGACTCTGCTAAGTTTAATGAAATGGGTTGTTAGATTCAAGAGTTAAGGGAAGATAGTAGTGGAGAATCCTTAAAACCCATAGGACATGTCCATGAGGAACAAAATATCAAACTGTGTAGAGGCATTGTAGAAACCTTGTATTTGTTATTCTTCATTTACTAGGAATATCATGTCACTCTGGATACAAGCTATATGAACATAGGGATATGGAAAGAAAAAATGTATCCTTGTCCATCTCGAAACAATTATAAGTTGAGTAGTGGTCCCATGTTGAGTAGACTTGCTAAATGTGATTCAAGTTTACATGTAATTGGTTTCCCAACTTAAAAAAGAATACATCAGCAATCAAACTGAAGAAAAGCCCTATGAGTAGTGGGAACATGTAATACTTCTGTCTTCCCTGGTTCACTTTGCAAATATAGTAGGATTAACAATATAGGAAAACATATTGATAAAATAAGGGGGGTGAAAGTCTGAATTCTTCCAATTCTTTTCATATATATGAAAAAATCTCCTTGAGAAAAAATATGCCATAAATGTGAGTCCTGTAATAAAGGTTCTTACCATAACAGGCATCCCAAATGTGGAGAATAATCCTTATTGAAGAGCAACAGCATGAGTCTAAGCAAAGTGATAACACACCTTAAGATTTGATTCCTTTTTACATGTACAACAAACTGAAAAATTAATTCTTAGAGAAATAAAGATGTAAGTGTAATAATTGTGGTAAAGTTTTACATTTTTAAATTATCCTTGTAGGCATGAAAGAAGACAAAAGGGAGAGAAACAATATGAATGCAATCAATGTGCTAAAACCTTTGCACAACTTGGTAATCTTAAAAGGCATCAAAAAACACATATTGGAAAGAAACCCCATGAATATAATCAGTGTGGTAAAGCCTTTTTACTTCACAATAATCTTGAAATGCATAGAAAAACACATACTGGAAAGAAACCCTATGAATGTAATCAGTGTGGTAAAGCCTTTGTACAGCATGGTCATCTTCAAAGGCACACAAGAACACATACTGGAGAGAAACCCTATGAATGTAATCAGTGTGGTAAAGCCTTTGCTCAAAACAGTGTTCTTCAAATGCATAAAAGAACTCACACTGGAGAGAAACCCTATGAATGTAATCAGTGTGGTAAAGCCTTTGCTCGCCACAATGTTCTTCAATTGCATAAAAGAACACATAGTGGAGAGAAACCATATGAATGTGATCAATGTACTAAAGCCTTTAGACATCATAGTAGTCTTCAAAGGCATACAAGAACACATACTGGAGAGAAACCATATGAATGTGATCAATGTACTAAAGCCTTTGGACATCATAGTAATCTTCAAAGGCATACAAGAACACATACTGGAGAGAAACCCTATGAATGTAATCAGTGTGGTAAAGCCTTTTTACTTCACAATAATCTTGAAATGCATAGAAAAACACATACTGGAGAGAAACCCTATGAATGTAATCAGTGTGGTAAAGCCTTTGTACAGCATGGTCATCTTCAAAGGCACACAAGAACACATACTGGAGAGAAACCTTATGAATGTAATCAGTGTGGTAAAGTTTTTGCTCAAAACAGTGTTCTTCAAATGCATAAAAGAACTCACACTGGAGAGAAACCCTATGAATGTAATCAGTGTGGTAAAGCCTTTGCTCGCCACAATGTTCTTCAATTGCATAAAAGAACACATAGTGGAGAGAAACCATATGAATGTGATCAATGTACTAAAGCCTTTAGACATCATAGTAGTCTTCAAAGGCATACAAGAACACATACTGGAGAGAAACCATATGAATGTGATCAATGTACTAAAGCCTTTGGACATCACAGTAATCTTCAAAGGCATACAAGAACACATACTGGAGAGAAACCATATGAATGTGATCAATGTACTAAAGCCTTTGGACATCATAGTAATCTTCAAAGGCATACAAAAACACATACTGGAGAGAACCCCTATGAATGTAATCAGTGTGGTAAAGCCTTTGTACTTCACAATAATCTTGAAATGCATAGAAAAACACATACTGGCTCTCTTTCTCTCGGACCCGTGGTGCCGGCAAGATGGGCAAGTGTCATGGTCTCCATACTGCCAGGAAGCTCCGCAGACACTGACGGGACCAGAAGTGGCATGATAAACAATACAAGAAAGCCCACTTGGGCACAGCCCTGAAGGCCAATCTGTTTGGAGGTGCCTCTCATGCCAAGGGAATTGTGCTGGAAAAAGTAGAGATTGAAGGCAAACAGCCAAATTCTGCCATCAGGAAGTGTGTCAAGGTGCAGCTCATCAAAAACAGCAAGAAAATCACAGCTTTCGTGCCCAACGATGGCTGCTTGAACTTCACTGAGGAAAACAATGAAGTTCTGGTTGCTGGATTTGGTTGAAAAGGTCATGCTATAGGTGATATTCCTGGAGTCTGCTTTAAGGTTGTTAAAGTAGCCAATGTGTCCCTTTTGGCCCTGTACAAAGGCAAGAAGGAAAGACCAAGATCCTAAATTTTGACAATGGAAATGCAATAATAAAAAATTTTCATATTCTTAAAGAAGAAAAAAGAGAGAAGAAAGACACATACTGGAGAGAAACCCTATGAATGTAATCAGTGTAGTAAAGCCTTTGTACATTACAGTCACCTTCAAAGGCACACAAGAACACATACTGGAGAGAAACCATATGAATGTAATCAGTGTGGTAAAGCCTTTGCTCAAAACAGTGTTCTTCAAATGCATAAAAGAACACATACTGGAGAGAAACCCTATGAATGAAATCAGTGTGGTAAAGCCTTTGCTCGCCACAATGTTCTTCAATTGCATAAAAGAACACATAGTGGAGAGAAACCACATGAATGTGATCAATGTACTAAAGCCTTTAGACATCATAGGAATCTTCAAAGGCATACAAAAACACATACTGGAGAGAAACCATATGAATGTTATCCAAGTACTAAAGCCTTTGGACATCATAGTAATCTTCAAAGGCATACAAGAACACATACTGGAGAGAAACCCTATGAATGTAATCAGTGTGATAAAGCCTTTTTACTTCACAATAATCTTGAAATGCATAGAAAAACACATACTGGAGAGAAACCCTATGAATGTAATCAGTGTGGTAAAGCCTTTGTACAGCATGGTCATTTTCAAATGCATTGAAGAACACCTACTGGAGAGAAACCTTATGAATGTAATCAGTGTTGTAAAGCCCTTGCATAACACAGCTTTCTTCCATTGCATAGAAGAACACATACTGGAGAGAAACCCTAGAAAAGTATTACTATTAGTGTGTAATTGGTATATAAAAGCCTGTGAATATAACTTTACATCTTGAGCATCTATAAAAAAAAACTCATACCAAAGAAATGTGACTATAAAGGATTTGATAAAATCTTTAGCAAACACACTTATATTCAGTTACACATGATTATTATGGAGAGAAATATCTCACAGGTGTCAAAATTCTCTTCAAGAATTGTGATATCCCTCTGTATTTGGTTTATACCTGCAAATTCACATTATCAAAACGACTACGGATTTAAACAATATGGTAACTCTTTTAGATTTCATACTTCAATTACATGAGATAATGAATCCAGGTATAAAACTTCACGAATGTGTACTAATTCATTTCTGTTGCTTTGATGTAACATCATGTTAATGTGTACCTATGAAAGTATTGAATTGGCCCTTGGTTCCAAAGCAATACAAGATCAGCATGAAAGTGGCATGGAAACAAGTGTCAGACATAGTAGCTAAAAGAGGAAACTAAAAATTCACATTCTCAATCTGCAACATAAAGCTTAAAGTGTAAATGGGAAATGTTATACTCTCAGGCCTACTGCCAGCAGGGCAGCCTTTTCTTAATTTTCCCAAATAATACCACAGACTTAGAATGATTGATTTTTCTGAAATCAAGCCTACATGCTTGCTTTCAGTTAAATGAATCAATACATGATTGGGAGTAACTCTGTAAGCCTTCAGAAGCCTCAATACCTTTATGACTAGAATTATAAGAGAAAAACATTCTTAAGTAAAAATTAGTTTGAAGATTTCTTTTAATTTTAATCATGTGATGTCTGTCTGTACTTGTGCATGTGCATTCTGCTTCTCCAGAAGTTTAGACCCCTGGAACTTCTTGCAGTGGGAGTTACTGTAAGTTGTCAAAACCCTGATTTTGGTCCTGGGGATGAGCTTGTATTAAGAGATTGGTCATGTCTCTAGCCCTGTAAATATTTTAGAGCTTTCTTTTATGTACTGTTGATATCAGGAAATAAGGAAAATCTCATACAAGAGAAAAAGTGTATTCATGTAAACATTTGGTAAAAACTTTAGAATCACAGTTGTCTTCATTTTCAAGAAAAAAAAACTAGCAACATCTTGTTTTCATTTCTTTGAATTAAGTAAATTATTCAACATGTTCACTAAAGACTGATGTGAAGATCTCATTATGGCTTCTATTTTGCAACTTTTGAGGTATATATTAAAGCGGCTATAGGTAATGTAAATCTACTTAGCGAAGTTTATTTGTGGTCCTTATATTCCTTTTGTGGCTTTTGTTCATGTTCTCTTGTGCTCTCACTTAGTGAGAGGAATTTATCTTCTGCAATGTATATAATAATGTCCATCATCTAAGTGGTCTGTTTGTATTTAAATATCAGGCACTATGTGACCATAATTTTCAAGTAAGGGTGTCTGTAAAAGGGTGATGGGATTTTCATATTTTTCATAAATTACCTTAAAATGTTGTTTGTTATACAGCCTGGCTGGGACATCAGTAATTAGTCAAGGATATGTTTGAACTCGTAATCCTCATGTTTTGGTCTGCTAAGTACAATTCTATGTATAGATGATGCACGCCCAACATTTTCTGTTTTGTCAAATCATTTTAAGAGTCACATTTTTTTTTATTATATATACCATGTTCTGCCTGCATGTGTCCCTGCAGGCCAGAAGATGGAACCAGATCTCATTATAAATGGTTGTGAGCCACCATGTGGTTGCTGGGAATTGAACTCAGGACCTCTGGAAGAGCAGTCAGTGCTCTTAACCAATGAGCCATCTCTCCAGCCCTTGTCAAATCATTTTAACAATGTTAATGTTAACATACTTAATAGAGAATATAAAATAAATTATATACCTCACATGTGTATGCTAAGAAACATTGTACTTCCTTGTTATAAAGGGTTTTTTTGCATTTTCTCAAAATTTTTTTCTATTTAGAACACTTTCTTCTTTAGCTCACACTTTCCTCACACAATGTAATTGAGAATTGCTTTGATCTTTTAATCCCGACTGTGCTGTTGAGGGTTGTGAAGATAGTTCTGCCATTTCTTCTAGTCTGGGTCTTAACTGGTCAGTAAGAAAGAAAAATAGACCAATGAATGAGTGTCTTACAAATTCTGGCATTTCTGGAAACTTACAATTGAAGAGGGACCTGTGCGAGAGTTGAGTTTTTTGACCAACTTTGAAGCTGGTAGAGTCACAGTGCAGAAAGGGAGAGGAAGGATAGAGTTTGAGAGATTTCCTACTTCAACAATAGTTGAGATTAGCAATGTGGAGTTAGGTAATCAATTTTAGATGCTCTGTAAATGTCCTGATTGGCCATTTCTTTCAGTCCACAGACCAGGGCAATCCAGAACCTGAATAAAGGATTGAACTTATCTTGAAATCAAGTTGCTATAGTTACAATAGTTCAACCAAAATAGATCTGTGTAAAATGTTGTGGCTCTCCCTATCAGGACGTTATTTTTCTGGTTTTAGAAGTATACTCTGAGATGAAAGTTTTGAGAAATATTTGATGTGCTGTAATATCAATCCCTAGTGTCTGAAGCACATGGACATAAAGCCTGTTTCAACTTTTCAAAATAATTTTTGAAGTTATAACTATGTCATATTCACATTCTCTTTCCTATCTCCAAGTCCTTCCATGACCCCTCATTGTTTTCTAATTCATGGCCTTTTTTTTAAGAACAGTTACACAGTAACTTATACAACAGTTACTATGTGTTTGTGAACTGTGTTTAGATGTAGAACTCCCAGATACAAGCCAATGTGTTGGCTGCACTGCATAAAAAGTGTGTAATACAATGTGCACACAAAGAACCCTGTGCTTTGGATGAAGAACAGGATGTGCTATAGGAGAGGGGAAGAATGTCTACTAAAGTACAAACTTTCTTGACTAGAGCCTTGTCTACTGGGCTGGGCATGCAGAGCTGGAAGGTCTGTGCTTTCTGAATCATTTTATCTCTGCTCTTTCACAAATGTAGCTGTTGATATTCTGACATCAACCTGGGTGACCATTAGCCAATGAAGGTCTCTGGGAAGGGTTAGCAATCAGGAGTAGCGGCAGGTAACTTGCAGGTTCTTTCCAGGATTCTCCTCTTCTTCTATTGTAGTGAGTTGTAAGGAAGACCACAGACTATACTATGGGGAGTATAGGGTGTTCAGAACAGGTCTGTTGAGCTGTCATTTCTGCTGGTATTTGAATGTATTTCAAAATGGATTACAATATATATATTACTCAGTGGTAAAAATCAGTTACATCATGAAATTTTAGGCACATTGATGGAACTAGAAAAAAGTCATCCTGAGTGAGGTAACCCAGATCAAAAGAGACAAACACAGTGTGTCCTCACTCATAAGTGGATATTAGAGTTAAAGTGAAGGATAAGCAATTCACAATCCCAGAGAAGCTAGGTAAGAAGAACAACCCTAATGGGACATGCATTGCCCCCTAAAATGTCCCTATTCTACTCAGCTTTCCCTATATTCTCTCTCATTGTTCTTCTCTTCCTCACCTGATCATTCCTGGTCCTGTTCCCATCAACCCACAAAATCAATTCTATTTCCCCATTCTAGGGAAATCTGTGCATCCCTCCCTTCAGCTGTAATTATTACTTAGCCTCTCTGGGTTTGTGGATTGTACTGTGATTAGTCTTTACTTAAAAGGTAATATCCACTTATAAGTGAGTACATAATCATGTGTGTCTATGTGGTTCTCAGTTGCCACACTCAGCATAATAATGAACTCAGGAAACTAGATCTGAAGAAACCAAATAATCCAAACATGTGGTGTAAACCTAAACACAGAATTTTCAACAGAGAAATCTAAAATGGCTGAGGAATACTTAAATAGTCAACATCCTTAGCCATCAAGGATGTGCAAGTAAAAACTATTTTGATATTTATGTTATAGCTGTCATAATGGCTAAGATAAATAACATAAGAAATATATCATGCTGGCATGGATGTGGAGTAAGTAAAACACTCCTCCATTGCTTATGGGAGTACAACCTTATATAGCTTTGAAATAAATATGGTGCTTCCTCAGAAAATTGGGAAATGATGTATCTCAAAACCAAGCTATATCACTCTTGGGCATATTCCCAAAAGATGTTTCTCCATCCTGCCACAAGGACACTTGATCAACTATGTTCATAGCATATTTATTCATAATAGCCAAAAACTGCTATATCTGAGAGAGATTGTTCCTGGTTTGTGTTTTCATAATTTCACAAATTCCCTGAGATGTTTGTTATTCAACCTGGTTTGGATATCAAAATTAGTCAGGGATACATTTGAACTCATGATCCTTATGTGTCAGTCTCATAAGTACAATTTCTAAAGTATATGGTATACCCCTAATGTGTGCTGTTTTGTCAACATGTTTCAATAATGTTTGTATTAAAAAGCCTAATAAAAGAAAATGTAAAAAACTTTAAATACAACATGTTTATATCCAAAGCATAATTTTCATCTGTTTTGTACAGATGTAATATTGTAGGATAACCAGCAATGAACTGTCTATTTTGCTGGAGACCTGCTTGGGGAGGGGGTTCAGGTATCAAAGATGATATGTAGAATTAGCAGGGTTCAGAGAGAAGGAGGGGACTGACACGATGTGAGTGTGAATGGGATGGCTACAAGCAGTGTTTAATTAAAAAAAAGACACCTTTTATATGCTATAGTTGCATGTAGGATTCAACAGGTGAGAAAAGGGCTTGTGAGGTTGTGTGTGGCTTGAAATCATGGGTTGTGGAAACTAGCCTGACCTTGACAATCGGCATCAGCCATATGTTAATGAAAGGACCACACGTTCCTCCTGCCAAAGATTAGGAGAATGAGTGCTTTAGCCACTGGAAACTTTCCTCAAGCCTGTGAGGGAGTGAAGATCCTTATCCAAATACCTGACCTTGGTAAAAGGACTTCTAGGAAGTAGACACTATATCACAAATTTTAATGTTGCTGAATGGACCTGTTCCCCTCATGATGCTCCCCAAATGGAAGGTCCTGATATCTTACTCTTTTTTCCCATTATACCATACCATTCTAACTTCTCTTTCTATATATATATATTAACTGAACTCTTGACCTTAATTGCCTCAGACACTGGATCTAAACAGTAGGCATTTCACCCTTGGCATCAGGTGTGTCTAGTAAATCTTTAATGTTCTGTTCTTGGTGTAATTAAAAGGACACAATGGAATTCCTGGTTCTGCAGTGGCAGAGATTTTTGTCCAAAGCATTCTTTTGTTAAGGAAGTCTACCTTTGCATACATTTTTATCTTTTACCAAAACTTGTCCAACATTTCGCAAAGGGAAAGGCATTAATAGTGAAAATCATTAAAAATAAAAGTAAAAAGGTGCTGGAAAATTGTGATTAGTCTGTATTATTGAAATGCTGGAAATTTGTAACACATCAATGACACCATGTGTTCCACACCAATATTTCACAACATAGCTTAATGTGCTATGTATATGTACATATTATTTGAAGTTCCCATGCTTCTTCATATCCCATTAATTTCCCATTTGACACTTCATCTTGAAGTCCTGCTTTCCAGTGAATTATCCAGAGATGCCAAATAATATAATGGCAATGGGATTTATTAAAATATACAAAACAAAATATACACAAACAAAGACATTTCTGTGTGTGTGTGTGTGTGTGTGTGTGTGTGTGTGTGTGTGTGTGTGTATGTAATGTGATTATGGGTTTTTAGGCTATGACAGATATGAGGAGACCAGAAGGCAACTTTGTGGGACCTACTTTTGTTCTTCTCCATATGGTTATCGAGGTCAGGTCCTGGCCTTGCACAGACATTTCTCACTTAGCTGTCTCATTGGCCCTCAAGTAAAACTAGTTGAAATATTACATCAGTAAAATATTGTCTTCTTTTCAGATTGTAAACATATTGTCATCTAATGATAGAGGAAAACAGGATGATTTGAATAATAGATCCTATTTGCAAATGCAAATAATATATTGCTATCTCTTTTTATTCTTTTTACTTTTCTTTGAATTTTGTTAGTTTATTTTGAGGATTAAACTTTTGTTCATAACATTTTCTAAAATCCACAATCTAATGTCATAGAATTGTTTAGGTGGGTAAAGTTGGATGCTACTAAGCCTAATGACCTCAGTTCAATCTCTGGAAGACTCAAATTAAGCCCATAAAATTTTCAGTTATTTCTACACTCTGGCTGAGGCATGTGTACACTCTCAGACTGGAACATACATAAATAATTTTTAAACCCCATATGTGTCATTGAGGTCACTTGCAACTAAATGACTCCCTGGGTTTCATCTCTAGAACTCACATAGGAAAAGTAGATAATAGACACCTGTAAGTTGTCCTCTCACTGCCATATATACTTGATTGTACAGTTATATCCACACAAACATAGTTCAAACGTTTTAAATGGATGAAATTAACATAGTAAATAACCTAGATATCGAGAATATAGGAAGTGATTTGGCAGTTTACATTATTATTACAGAATTTCAGAGGGTATTAGTGTTCATGAGAACATTGATGGTTTCTTTTAAAAACTTTGAGATTTAAAGTAAGCTTGTTTCAAGTAGTGAGTTCCAGGACAGCCAAGTCTATGTGGAGGATTCCTGTCTCAAAAATTCCAAAAAGAAAAACACACATCTCAAATTATAGAACTTTTTCTATATAATATGACTGGGCACTGATGGGTTTCAACAAATCAGGTTTGTTATCTTTTGTTTTCTGTACTCACACCCAGAGAACTATGTTAATAATGAAATAAGAACCAAAGTAGAGAGTCCATTCACAGAGGGTTAGAAAGCCATTGAATCCTTTGACAGGGACTTTTATCACCTTCAAGTGACAGGAGACAGAAGGAGTAATCTGACAGCTTCACCTACATTTTAATGTCATATTTGGAAGCTGGAGAGTTTACTGAATAGTCCTGCTCCTCTTGGTTGCCCAAGTTTGGTTCCTTGCACCCACATCAGATGGATTAGAATTACCTGTATTTCTAGGTCCAGGAGATCTGCTGCATTCTTTGGGCTCGCTAGGTTACTAGATATACAAATAGTGAAAAGACAGATATATATGTGATTTAATATTTAAAAATTTTTTCTTCATATATATGTTATTTTCAAAAAGAATGAAGTTTAATTTAGATGTATATGTTTTGCCAGTGTGTATATCAAGAAGTTGCCAGGTACCAGTGGGATTCATAAGAGAGGGTCTGATCCCCAATGCCTGTAGATAGAGATTGTTGTGAACTGTCTTCTGGATTCTGGGAATCAAAGTTAGGCCCTGTGAATGAGCAGCCAGTGCTCTCAAGTGTTGAACCATCTATTCAGCCCCATGAACATGTCATTATAACAGTGAGGTGTGATGGATGATCCTGATTTCATCTTTACCTCAGCTCTGATGACCCAAAAGAAATACAAGATTGATGGCTTCTAAAACTCACTTAGACATGGTTCTTAAAGAAATTTTCAAGCCCAAATCTCCAAAAATGAGGGAAGAATACAAAAACATAGTCAGGAGTATAATTGATAATACAAGTATTTTTTGTGTGTGTTTTTGTTTTTGTTTTTGTTTTTTTGGTTTTTGGTTTTTTTTTTTTTGAGACAGTGTTTCTCTGTGTAGCTTTTGGAGCCTGTCCTGGAACTCACTTTGTAGACCAAGCTGGTCTTAAAATCACAGAGTTCCACCTGCCTCTGCCTCCCGACTGCTGGGATTAAAGGCATGTGCCTCCACCACCTGTCTGACATTACAAGTTTTAAAAAGTATCTGACTGCTGGGAAAAAAGCCACAAGACTTGAGTTCATCTCCAATGTCAAAAAATGAGCAGCAATGTGAGCCCACAAGGACAATTGTCAGATGTTCCCATGCTGGAGTATGTAAGGAGAGGAGAGGAAGTAGCAGGCACAAAGACTGACTTGTCTGAATGGGATGGTATTCTGCTTTTTTGATGCTTGTAAAACTTTCTGTTAGGAGCCCTGAATGGTGGTGACTCCAGATGACATCTGGCTTGTCAGGAGATCCTGAGACTTAAACAGAAGTTACTCGAAGGTAGGACAGACAATCAGGCATTTTCAAAGAGCTATGGAGTATGGAGGAAGTGTCAGGGAGGGAGCTTCAATCATGAAAGCCCAGGATCAAATGACAAGAGAGGAATGTTTGGGGTGTACCTGAGGACAAGCTGGCTTCTATTGTGCTCTCTGTATCCACAGAGTTGTGGTAAATCGGTGCACTCCAGGTCTTCTACTCTTTTCTGGTTTTGACGAGTACATGCAGCTGTCAGTGACAATGTCCTGCAGCCCCAACTTTGTAATTCACACTTGGGCCTTGAAGCTCCTCAGTCACCACCCTGTCAATCCCTGTAACCAACATTCCTCATAGAAATAAGGATATGGTAAAGACACATTTACATATCTCCCATTGGCTAACAACTAATGAAATAGTGGACCGCATGAAATTCTAATTTCACTGGGGATCTCATTGTGGGATAACACTTGAATCCTCCAGAAGAGAATGTGGAAGGGTTTTAATGATGGGAAAAATTAGTTACATGGCTTTATTAGATTACTTAGTTTTGTATATCTTTTGCCTTCTGTCTAAACATCTTAGGACCCCAAGGATGGATTAGTTATCTTATATTTTTTTATTGTTCCAAATTAGTCAATTTGAATAAATATCATGTTTTATATTTTCATTAATAATTTGCTTTATTCCCTTTGCTGTATTTGTTTGTTTGTTTGTTTGTTTTGTTTTTTGAGACGATTTCTCTATGTAGCTTTGTGCATTTCCTGAATCTCGCTCTGTAGACCAGGCTGGCCTCGAACTCACAAAGATCTGACTGCCTCTGACTCCTGAGTGCTGGGATTAAAGGTGTGTGCTACCACCACCTGGCCCCTTTGCTGTTTTGTTTTTTCTTTTTTGTAAAGAGTAGTATTACGTTGATTCCCTGGCTGTCCTGGAACTCACAATATAGACTAGGCTGTTCTAGAACATCAGACAGATCTGTCCACCTTAGCTGCAGAGTGCCTGCATTATAGGTGGGCATGTCACTCACTGGATAACTTTGTTCATTAAATTGGCTTACTGAGGATGAATGGCTGATCCTGCCTAGTTAATGTAGCCAAGGCACAGGTTCTGGTCCTATCTCCAGTAACAGAAGAAAGTTCCCATATAGTCTTCCTGCCTTAAAGTCCACTGTCTTCCACTATGAGAAATTTTATTTTTCTTTATTATTGAGTGTGTTATTAATGACCTGGAAAGAGTTCTGTTCTTATTCTGCAGATGGTGAAACCTAGGCTCACAGGGATAAATAGTTTTTGAGTATAATTAAGTGTAACTGTTCTTGTTATTCATCCACGATTCTAATTCCTCACTAAATGCAATTGAAGCCACCTAACCCAGGCATGCTGGCACGGGCCTGAAATCAAGGTACTTAGATTTGGAGGTAGGAATTTCTGGATTTCAAAGTCATGCAAAGTAAGAATGGTTATTATGGTAAGGGAGGAGGGCCACTGAACCAAGGGATACTGATTGGCTCAGGACAATGCCCATAGTCTTCCCTGCAACTCCAGAAATTAAGGGCCATTGAACCAGCAATTGTTAGCTGAGGTATTTACCACCTCAAGTTTACTATTATTGAAAATATTTTCTATTCTTTATAATGTTTCCTGTCCTAAGCACCTAGATTACTTGGGGATTAGACTCTTGGTACTCATTAAATAGTGGAATTCTCCTGCAGGTGGGAGAATTAGCCTAAGGCAGGGATGAGCTCACCAACTGCATGCTCAATACAATGTGTTCATGCTTGAATCCCTATAAACAAAACCAACAGAAAGGGACTCAGCAGGTTTTATTCATATATTTGTACATACATATTCTCACATGCTTAACAAGGAAGAAATTGGAAGGAAAGAATTTGGGAAGTGAAGGAGAGAGAACAAAAAGGGGAAATAGATTTAGTACATATTAAAATGTATAAAAATAAATTTTAAATAAAGAAGTGGCCTAGGGAGATAGCTTAAAAGTTCAAAGCAGAACCAGGTGTTGTTACATAGGACACAGGCTCTATTATACCTAACCATCTCCTGTAACTCTCTTCTGGCCTCTGCAAGAACTCTTCACAGACTCCTGGAGTCAAACACTCATATACATTTTAAAAAAATAAAGCTTAAAAATGGAATTCTCTGCAATGGTGTCCCAGCCCTGAGACAGACAGCAGGCAGGACTGGTTAAAATGATCTCCTTCCCATCCTGAATGCTTTTCAGACATTCTATAAAATCAACTTTCTACATACATGGAGAGATTCATTCTACCAGTCCTGATCATGGTGAGAAAGTTGAATAATACAGTTGTCTTTTATTTTTTTCACCTGCCCATGGATGAAGATGTGCTGGCTAACAATGGTGCTTATAAATGCATTCTTCTTGGCTCCATTATTCTCTAAGTATTTAACTTTTCATGAAGACTACTCTTTATTTAATTTGCCAACAATTTGCTCTGAATTTCAGAAATAAAACTCCATAAGCAATTGAACCATCCTCCAGCTTTCTGATGGGAGAAAGGCCTAATATCTTGTTTCTGATCTAGGGATCTTGTCAAGCCATCCAATACAGTAGAGGCTGGAGGAGGTACCCGCCCCTCTTCAAGCTCAGGTTTAAAGGCAAAAGCCATAAGTTTATATCATTTATGGGCGCTAGTATGGGTAAAATCTCAATTGGCTCAAGTTTGAGGGGCTTTTCAGAATTTCTGTGTTATCTTACTTTGTAATTTTAAGCAGTTGTTTGTCAAACATTATAGACTACCTCCAGCATTGGGGCATTCTCTGGTTTATCAGTTGCTCACAGATAGTCCTTTAAACATCCTGACTTAGAACTTTTGACCATCTCTGTCATTGGGGCATTCTATGGTTAATCAATTGTTACCAGATGGATCTTCAAAGGTCCTGACTTTGTCCTGGGACCTATGTCAGCAGCTCTGAGAACTTTGAAACTCAGGCCTGTTTCAAGATGGGGTGAGGTGCTTGCTTGAAATGGTGTTGGTTTGGTTTTTTAGTATGTACAAGCTAGCTAGCCACATTGTGTCCAGGAGGAAGAAGAGGAAGTGCCTAAGGAGAGCAGGAAGAGAGCATGTTTATTTTGCAGCTAGGGCCAAGTGCTATTGATGTGCATATCTCTACTTATCTAGAAAAAGTCTTTGTCTGGGGTGGAAGGGAGGGACAGGAACTATTGTGCTGTGTTTTTAAGCACATTGTAACCCTATGAGATGTGCTCTTGTCACTCAGGTCTCATTAGCCAATCATATTCTCCAGGTGGCCTGCCAGTCAGAAGTTGTACAGGGTGCTTCCTGCCACCCCAGGCTTCAGACTTTTCTTTGAAGAGGAGCTGGCACCAGCAGTTTTGTGTGGTGTGGTGTGCTGTGAGTGCTCCTGCAGGGAGCTGAGCAGACAGCATGACTGAGCTGGGAAACCATGACATGGTGAGTGAGGGATGAGGGCTGCTGTCTCTAGATGGGGTGAAGCAGATGGTGAAGTGGAGGATTCAGTATGGTGGGTCCTCCTCGGGTCTGGGTGGGAACCTGTCTGCAGAATCCCTGTCCTCTGAGGTCCCATGTGGTACTTGACACTCCCTGGATCAAGGGGCAGGCTTCTGAATACCTGTTCTGTTGGCTGAATCTGCTCACAGAATTGGAAGTATGAAGCTGTGCTTAAAGCCATCTTTGAACTTAAATATGCTTTGGTGCACCCATGGAAACCATGATGCCAAACTTGGAGAGTACCTTCTAGTACCTTGTTTTGTGATGATGAATATTTTGCATTTTATTTTTATGTGTAAGATGTGTTTACAGTTAATTTTGTGGGTGGTTGTAAAAGGCACCTCATGTATTGTGTAGCATTCACTAGTAATGTGTGATGTAGATGAGTAGGATTGGTGATTTAAAGGATTTACTAATGCTTAGGAGATAGTAAGTCTCACAAAATAGAATTTAGTGGAGAGAGGACTGTCTCAAAAAAACCCAAACAAACAGAGATAAGTATATTCTAGCCAGGCTTGATAGAGATTAGAACAGTAAGATACACTACTGTTCGTCAGGATTGTCCAGACACTTTTTTCCAAACCATTACTATGGAGCCACTGCTGATTTACAACCAAAAACTAGGCCCAACACTATATAAAATAATGAGATTCTAACAAGCATCTTATTGAGACATTATAGTGTCACAACCAACTTTAAGGCCTGGTGTGCCATAAAGTTCCAGTTTTCTTCTTGAGAAAAGCATAGTTCTGCCAGAAGGTCAATATGACACTAGGTGACAAGTATTTGAAAAGTAAAACAATGTTGTATTAAAGACTAGATTGATCAAGCAAGGCTTTCATTTAGGCCCTCATACAAGGAAAAGGATCATTCTTGGAAGAGCTATTAACAGCCTGGGGCCTAGGTCTTGGGAGCTTTCCCTAAATGCCTGATTGATTGACAATAAAACAGAGCTCCTTCCATAGAATCAGGAATATGTTTGGGTGAACTGGTAATGGTCTAGGACCAGGACTTTTATTGTGGGGTTGCTTCAGATCCCACATAGAGCTATGGATATCAGTCCCAAGACCACTGATGGGCTTACTCAGTAATGATCTTGAAATATCCTGTGGGTTTTTGCAGCATTGTTTGATTAGCCTCCTCCTGAGTCTGTCCCATTGTATGATACTTTCTGCTTACTTCCCAGAACTTGTCCATTTCACCACTGGAAGTAGTATCCAAGGTGCTATTCTTTTTAAGAAGCTTACATGTCTTGCAATGTAGCTTGTACAAGGCTATCTCATGCCAGCTTTTTTTTCTACCTTCCACTTTTCCCATGATTGTCATCCACAGTCAGCTTCAACCTAGCACATTATCACTAAAGAATAACTACTGTCTCAGGTGTCTGTAATATTTAAGAAAGAATTCTGGGAAAACTTTTGCTGTCTAACTCACCCATCTGCCCAAATGGCTAAACCTACAGTTGCCTGTCTGTATTTATATTGTTCAATGTGAAACCTGGAGCATGTAGCTAAAAGACACAAGGATGGCAGCATATGTTGAATGCACAATATGTCTAGGTTGTCTCCTTTTTGAGCATTTGCCAGAGATGGATGCATACTATTATTAAAGGTATTTTTCTTTATTAATATCCTATGTGTAATTTCTCACTGTGAAGTCATATTAATTCCAGGACAGCTACATTTTTATTCTGTTGGAAAAATCTAACAATAATGCTTCTATGAACATAGTTGAGCATGTGTCCTTGTGGTATAATTGAGCACTCCTTGGGTATATGTTCAAGAGTGGTATAGCTAGGTCTATAGGGAGATTGATTTCCAGTTTTCTGAGAAAGCACTATAATGATTTCCAGAGTGTCCGTACAAGTTTACACTCCCACCAACAGTGTAGGAGTGTGTGGAGTTCCCCATGCTCCACATACTCTCCAACATAAGCTGTCTTCAGTGTTTTTAATCTTAGCCACATTTATTTTTGAAAATGATTCTATGGGCACCAGTGGCAGACACTCGAAATAACTTTAAGAGGTGTTGTATTGTTCTAATGCTCCTTTTCTTATATGTAATTCAGTTTTCTTCTTTCTGTGTGTGTGTGTGTGTGTGTGTGTGTGTGTGTATGTATGTGTTTGTGTGTGTATGTGCATGTGTTTGTGTAGACTATAGCATAGGCTTTAAAACTCTCAATGATCTTGCTGCCTCTGTGTCCAGTTTGCTGGCAATATAAGAATGCACTGACAATAACAGCTTGAAAAATAATTTTTATGATCTAAGTCTCCTTTTCTTATGGTGGACAAGGAGGCAAGGAGATGGTGTCAGGATCCCTGGTACTGGAGTTACAGGTATTAGTGGCCCTTTAAATGTATTGGGAATGAAAGCTGGATGTTCCAAAAGCATCTTCAGAGCTCTTAACTGGTGATGAATTTTCCTACCTGTTTTCTTTTCTTGATTATGTTTCCCATCCAAGGTAACCCAGTCATGGTTAGACACCAGGTGCTGATTAAAATGTGGAATTAATTCTCCAGAGAGAATTAACCTCAGGCAAAGATGATATCCCTAATTATTTATCGAATACAACATGGTCAACCCATTCTCTCTCTCTCTCTCTCTCTCTCTCTCTCTCTCTCTCTATATATATATATATATATATATATATATATATATATATATATATATCCAACAAAAATAGATGCAGCAGTTTGTATTAATGTATATCATCATTCTTATTCACCAACACCTAATAAGTAATAAGTTGGAAAGTATGTGGGAAGGGGTAGAATCAAGAGATAAAGGGGAAAGTGATGTAATATCTCTGGCTTGTCAATTTATAGAAAGAAATTTTAAATGAAAAGGGGGCTAGATTGACAGCTCAGCAATTAAGAGAACTGGGTGCTTATATAGAGGACCCAGGTTCCATTCCCAGGACCCACTTGGTACCTAACCATTTGTTGTAACTTTAGTCCCAGGCATGTTTTGCCTCATTCTGGCCTTGTTAGGCACTACACAGGGACACATACAGGCAAAACATTGTATACATAATTTTTTTAAAAGTTAGAAAAAAGAAACAATAAAAGTTTTTACTATGATGTCATAGCCCTTAGCCATGAAACAAGCCAGGGCTCCTTCAAATGAACTCCTGCTGGTGTTGCATGGAAGCAGCTGTGCCCCCAGGCTAGGCCAGCCTGCTCAGAGGGAAAAGCAGTTTTGTTCTGAGGTTGATATAAATCATTATAACCATCTATCTAGGAGCAAAGGAAACAGTGCTATTAGGTGACTTTTCCTTGAAGGTTTCTGTATTTGTGTTCTCTGTCTTTTGTATCTGTGAGAATTGTGGCAATGGTACAGATATATTTTAGATAAAACATCAAGATTGACAGGTCACATAGCCCCAAAGCAATCTACTTTTTACTGTGTCATTTCCTTGATTTTCAGCTAAGACCTTGTGGTACAAGATGAACATGTCAGAGACATTTCTTTCCATCATTTTTATAATTAATATATGTTCCTGCATAATGTTGAGGTAAGAATATCCATAAATGTCTCTGCTTTTACATTGTGATCATGATCAGAAGTAGATTTGTTAACTGAGCATGCTTAAGAATATGCAGAGTGCTACAGGAATGTGTCCAGGCTCCCTACTCAAAAACCACATGCTTCCTTTGTTTAGGAAAAGCATTGTTTTGGAAATGACTCCCATGTTCTCCTTGCATTCTGCAGTTAGGAAATCTTTCTCATTTTATCTGTCTTGTCTGTTGTGATGGCTAATCTTTTTTTTGTTTTTTTTTTGTTTTTTTTGTTTTTGTTTTTGTTTTTTTGAGACAGAGTTTCTCTGTGTAGCTTTGCGCCTTTCCTGGAACTTACTTTGGAGACCAGGCTGGCCTTGAACTCGTAAGAGATCCACCTGCCTCTGCCTCCTGAGTACTGGGATTAAAGTCCTATGCCAACACCATCTGGCCGTGATGCCTATTCTTAATAGTCAAGCTGACTACTTCTTTTATTTTTTTTTTGGTTTTTCGAAACAGGGTTTCTCTGTGTAGTTTTATGCCTTTCTGGAACTCACTTTGGAGACCAGGCTGGCCACAAACTCACAGAGATCTGCGTCCCAAGTGCTGGGATTAAAGGCGTGCACCACCACTGCCTGGCTTGCTGACTACCTCTTTAATTAATTAAAACCCAAAAGATTTGTGTACACCTGTGAGGGATTTTTCTTAAAGGTTTTGAAGTTAAAGACACATCTTTAATCTGGATCATTTTAGGTGATAAGATCCACTTTTAGCTGCTTGGGGGCAGTGCACACCTTTAACCCCAGGAAGCAGAAGCATTTGGATTTTCTGAGTTTGAGGGCAGCTTGCTCAACAGAATGAGTTTCAGGGCAAAAACAATAAAACCTTTCTGGAAATAACAAAAAAAAAATCAACAAAGAATAAAATCCAACTTTAATCTGGGTAGCAACTCTTGGTGTCAGCCTACATATATAAAGGATATTGAAAAAGGAAGTTCTCTTTTTGCCTGCTTGCCCTAGCTCTGGTTACCAAGTTTTTACTTTACTAGCATTAGAGCCTACTTCCTTAAAATTGTGGTGTATACTGAAGACCAACTGAGATATCCAGGCTTATGTACTGAGTAACTACTGGACTTTTCAAATTTCCATTGGTAGACATCCATTGTTAGACTTGCTCGAACACAGCTTGTGAGACATTCTAATAAATCCACTTTGTACACATATGCAGAGATTCATTCTACCAGTCCTGTTTATTAGTATTCTGATCCTGGCCCTTGGCGGCACTCAATGTCCTGACGTAAAAGCTTATTCTTAAGGGAAATTTCCACCCACTACCCTCTCTCTCTCTCTCCTGCTTTTCTCCCAGGAAGTGTGAGCACATTTGGATTCCTCCCCCTCCCCTCCATTTTTCCCTCTTTCTCTTCCCCTTATCTATTCCTCCACTAAATAGACCTCTTCACTGAGTGCTGTCTGAATGTCGTCTTTGTCTGTCACCAGCAGCAGGGCACCTTGGCTCTCTACCTGCCAGAGCCTTCTTTATACAATTCATAACATGGTTCATGTACAGAAGCTTGAATAATGCAGTGGTTTTTTTGTTTTTTTTTTTTCACCTGCCCTAGGAGTAAGATATGCCAATTAATAACAGTGCTTGTAAACATATTCCTCTTAGCTCCATTATGCTTTAAATATTCAACTTTCCTTGTAACCTACCCTTCATTATTATTCATTTGTCAACACTGTACTCTGATTTTCAGGAATAAAACTCCTAAAGCAATGAAGCCATTTCTGATGGGAGAAAGACCTATTATCTTGTTTGTGATCTACTTCCTGCATTTCTTTCCTGGTTGTATGAAGTCCCTATGACAACTAGGTAAAAAGTGGGTTCAGTTCACCTGACCTCAACTTGAAGTCACAAAACAAACATCTCCTTCTTTGTCTTTCATTCTCTCTTTAGTTGTTAATGTTCTGGCCACCCTTCCACCCGTGTGACTTGAAATGACTCCACCCGACATAGTATAGTGGGCTGTACATGCTAGCCACACTGTGTCCAGGATGAAGAAGGGGAAGTGCCTACCAAGATCAGAAAGATAGCAGGGTCTACTATTTGAACCAGGGGCCCAGTGCTATTGAAATGTAAATGTTTAGTAAAGGTCTGGGTCTGTGGTGGAAGGCAGGATCAGGAACCATTGTTCTGGCAAATGCTCTGGTCACTCAGGCCTCACTAGCCAATCAGGCCTTCCAGGTGACCTGCCAGTCAGAAGTGGTACAGGGTTCTTCCAGCTGCTAGCTTCAAGCTTGACTTTGAAGAGAAACTGGCAGCAGCAGTTTTGTGTTGTGTGCTGTGCTGTGTGTGCTGGTGCAGAGAGCTGAGCAGAGAACCTGGGTGAGCTGGGAACCACAGCATTGTGAGTAAGGTTCCGGAGCCAGAGTGGTGGGTCCTTCTCAGATCTGGGTGGAAAACTTCAACTAGAATCCCTGTCTTGTGAGGTCCCAAATGGTCCTTGAAACTTCCTATTCTCAGGGCAGGCCTCTGGATATCTTTGCTCTGTGGGCCGAATCTGTTCACATAATTGGGAGTAGGGAGGTGTGTATAGAAACATCTTTGTAGTGAACTTCAACGTGCTTTTGATGCACTCATTGAAAGCAGGCCTACTTTGTCCAGTACCTTCTAGAGGTTCAGCACTTTGTATTTAACTTTCATGTGTAAGATCCATTTATAGTTAATTTTGCGGAGGTTGTAAAAGGCATCTTATGTGTTGGGTAGCACTCCACAACTGAGGTGTGAGAGAGAGAGGAGTTGAAATAATGATATAAAGCATTTACTAATTCTTGAGACATAGTAAGTCTCACAAAATAGAATTTAACTGAGGGAGTACTGCCTGGAAAAAAAATTGCCAGGCAGTGGTTGCATACACCTTAAATGCCAGGACTCAAGAGGCAGAGCCAGGCAGATCTCTGTGAGTTTTAGACCAGCCTGGTCCAGCAAGATACAAGACAAGCTCCAAAAATACATGGAGAAACCATGTCTTAACAAACAAAACAAAACAAAACAAAAACACTGAAAGATTTGTATTGTAGCCAGGCCTGTTAGAGATTAGGACAATAGGATACACATTTGTTCACCAGGATTGTCCAGTCATTTGGCTGTAAACCATGACAAAGGAGCCACCTCTGATTTACAACAAGCCACTAGGCCTAACACTATATCAAAGAATGGGAATCTAACAAGCTGCTCATTGAGGCATTGCCCCGTCCCGTAGGCCAGGTTATTTGATGAGACCCGAGGAGGCACCTTCTGAAAGATCAATGGGGGCGAGGGAGAAAGGAAATCAGGCGCGTAAAGGAAGACAAAGTCAGTCTGAGTTGCTTCGAGGTCTCGTTTATTGACTGGGTGTTGAGGCTTATAAGCAGGGCTTCAGGCAGGGAGGGGGAGCAGGGGAAGCAGGGAGAGAAGAATGGAAATTTCCTAAGGGAGGGTGAGGTCGCTTTGGTCCCAGGCCCCTTGCAGCTGGCCGACAGGCTCCAGAAAGTTTATCTAATTGTATATCCTGCAGTTAGGCCAGGAACCTCCTGTCAAGGCTTGACAAAGTTCAGGACACAGCTGTCCGGAGTCAGTCCCCAACAAGGCATTACATGGTCATAACAACCTTAACTCCTGGCATGCCATAAAGTTCCAGTTTTCTTCTTGAGAAAATCCTAGTTCTGACAGATGGGCAGATACCAGGTGACAACTATTTAAAAAGTAAAACACTAGCAGTTCAGGGGTGGTGGTGCTGGACTTTGCTCAGCACTCACTCAAGAGGCAGAGTCAGGTTCATCTCTGTGAGTTTGGGGCCAGCCTGGTCTATAAACTTATGTCCAGGAAAGGATCCAAAACTACACAGTGAAAACTTGTCTCAATGAAAAAAAAAATAAAGAAAAGAAAAAAGAAAAGTAGAACACTCTTACATTTTTTTAGGCCTTCAGGCAGGGATGAGGAAAATTCTTGTGAGAGCTAGTAACAGCCTGGGGCCTAGGCCTTGGGAACTTTCCCTAAAGGCATAACATATTGACAATAAAACAGAGCTCCTTCACTAAAACCAGGAATATGCTTTGAAGAGCAGGCAATGGTCTTGAATCAGGGCCTTTGTGGTAGGGTTGCTTCAGATCCCAAGAATCCAACTATTTCACCAAATATGGCTATGGTTATCTATCCACAGATCACTGTGGGCTTAGTCAGTAATATGCTTGAGATACCCTTTTTCCCCTTGTGCAGCATGGTTTGATTAGCCTCCTCTCTGAGTCTGTCCTATTGTATGATACTTTCTGCTGACTTCCTAAAAGTTTCCCATTTCCTTCCATTTTGCCCCTAGAAGTAGTATAAAGCTGCTATACTTCTTAAGATGCATAGTTGACATGAGACATACCTTGTGCAAGATCTCCCTGTCCCAGCTTTTATCTTTTCTACCTTCTACTTTTCCTCTCTTTCTCATCCCTTGTGATCTTCACCTTAGGATCCTGTCACCTAAGAAGGTCCTGCTGTTTCACATCACTTGGGTTCTAATTTTGTAAATTAGTAAAATTTTGTAAAGTAATAATTTTGGAAATGTCTTTACTGTGTAAGTTTCCCATCTGTCCAAGGGGGGTAGACTTGCAGTCTTCTGTCTTTGAGTTGTTCAGAGCCTGAGCCTAAATGTCACAAGGTTCATAGAATATGTGGAATGCAAAGTTTAATCACAGCAGGATAAAAGCAAGTTAGAACAAAAAAAAATGAAACACCAAAGGTGATTTTGTTGTTAGGTAGAACCTAAGAATGTTGTCTTTTCAAAGAATGTGGAAGATGTCAGGACTTTAGGTAGCAAAAATTATGCAAGGATTAAACAAGGTAATCCCTACTCCTAGAAAGCAACTTCATACAAAACTTGCTCTACCTGTGGTCCAGCAGGTCAGTGTCCATCGGAATTAAGAAGTCAAACTTTGCAGGATCACCCATCATCTACTGGTCCTGGAAACAAGAAAGAATCAATATTTAAGGTCATGGATTCTTAGTCTGGAGGTTCAGTTCAGCATTGTTGCAGGCTTCTATGATTGAGAGTCAGAAACACAGTGGGGAGACTGGGAGAGTTCATCACATGAAGTTGTGAGGATGAAGCCTGGTGTTGCTGGTTTTTGTTTTTTAACTCTTTACTCTTTTGGGGGACTGCCACTCAGCTCTCAAAATAAATCATATACAGGGAGGATTACTCTTTTTTATAAGTGCTTGGCCTCAGTTTGGCTTGTATCTAGCCATCTTTTCCTAACTTAATTTATCTCATCTTCCTTATGCCTCTCGGCTTTTATCTTTCTCTATTCTGTATACCTCTCTTTACTTTTGATTCCATGGTTTGCTGTGTAGCTGGGTGGCTGGCCCCTGGTGTCCTCTCCTTTTCTTGCTCCTTCCTTTTTTCTTTTCAGTTTTGTCCTCCCAAGTGTTTTCTCTGCCTGCCAGCCCTGCCTAACCTTTTCTGCCAAGCTATTGGCTGTTCAACTCTTTATTAGACAAATGGGATTTTAGACAAAGTATCACAGCCTCACAGAGTTAAACATATGCAACATAAAAGAATACAACATATCTTTGCATCTTTAAAACAATTGTTCCACAGAATAGACAAATATAACACATCTTAAAATAATATTCCACAACAGCCTGGATTGCATTTTGTGACCACATGATGTTGAGATATTTGAGGTATGAGACATCTCCCATGGAGCCCTAGCTGAGATGAAGTAAACAAAGAAATGTATGAGAAATTGCATGGATAGGACCATCTGAGCCTGCTGATATTGAATCCTCATGCACCTGAGACAGAGATAGAGAATTTGAAGTCTGTCCTGCTCTACTTCAGTCTTGCCTTTGCCTAATCTTCCCTTGCTATGTATCCATTTCTCTATTTTAGAATTTGAATGATATTCTTCACCACTGTATGTTGGAAAGTTATAATCCATTTTTGGATTTTACAAATGTCACCATCAAGAGACCGTCTTGAGTGTTAGAAGAGACTTGAACATGTGAAACAGTGTAGGAACTGTGGCAGACTATGAGGATCATTGAAGTAACTAAATCCATTTTCTTCATAGATGATCATGAACTTATAGGTACCTGGTTTAGAACATAGTTGATTGAATAAAAACTTCTCAGACACAATTATATATGGGAACATGTGTCTCTCCTTGGTGACTTTCTTTTGATTGCTTCTTTAGTAGGAGGAGCATTTTAGGAACAAACTCCTCACTAGGTGTGTGATATGCATCTCTATAGCCTCAACAGATTTCCTGTACTTTGTCTATACTGAGTTGTGGTTGAAACTAATCAGCCAGCTTTCTGGTATTGTCATGCCTTCACCATTAGAGAATCTATCTCTAAATCACAGAAGATAGAGTACAAGCAATTGCTATTCAGTGCTAAGGGAGTTTGTTAACCTAGTCTTTTATTTCTGTTGGTTATTTTTGAATACAAGGTTTGTCAGTGTAGTGCTTCGTGGCCTCTATCGAGGTCTGTACACCAGGCTGGCCTGGAACTCAGAAATCCCCCTAATTCTGGCTCCCAATTCCATGAATTAAAGTGGGTGAACATTTCTGGCTGTTTTGTTCTTATATTATTGGGTGATGGTCCTGGGATGTAGGGTTTTTTTTTTTTTTTTTGGTTTTTTGAGACAGGGTTTCTCTGTGTAGCTTTGCGCCTTTCCTGGAACTCACTTGGTAGTCCAGGCTGGCCACGAACTCACAGAGATCCACCTCGCTCTGCCTCCCAAGTGCTGGGATTAAAGGTGTACGCCACCACCGCCCGGCGGGATGTAGGTTTTTGTACATGTCAAGCATATGCTGTTGTACTGAGCTCCACACATATCTTGAATTTTAAAATTTGGCACAGGTTGTCATTCCATTTCTCTATTTGGCATGTATTTATGATATTAATATTGATTGAGCCATCTGAATCATTGCATTGCAGGTGCATGAACTTCTTCCTGCCTGTTACATTTATTTTGAATTTTTAAATGAATATGAATATTTTATCTGAATGCAAGAATTTGCACTATGTGGGCACCAGGTCCTCACAGTGATCAAAAAATGGTCTCAGTAACCCTGAACTTGGAATAATGGATAGTTTTGTTCCCTCATATAAGTACTGGCAATTGAGCCCACCTCTATCCAACACCAGCAAGAGCTTTTTACTAGCTTTCCATCTCTCTTGTCATGTGTTGATTATTTGTGGTCAACATTTATATGGCTGATGCTTTCATCTTTCCTTTTATAACTATTTAAACATGCAGTACCTTTTAGTAAATTCATATTTATGCTTTGTTTGAATTGGGGCACTTCAGGATTCTTGACGACTACAGAACTAAAGTAAATGCATAACACTTTGTAGGAACTTCAGTAAAAACTTCTTAGTTCTTTCTTTCTTTTTCTACTGACTTTTGCTTGGTAGACAGAGTCTTAACATGCACTATTGGCTTTCCTAGACTTGATTGCATACACTAGGCTGGGATTCAACTCAGAGGTAGATATACATACCTGCCTTTCTCTTCTGAGTCCTACATTTAAAGACATGACCCAAAACACCCAGTTTATCCATCTTACTTTTCTTCTCTATAATTAGTAATTGTTCATACAATTTCACATGTACTCTGTACTGTTGATCTGTTTATTTGTCTCTCTATGTTTGTCAATAAGCATATCTCTTGCAAGGTGTTATTCTATTCAAAGTGTACAGAAATGACAGAAGTGATCCTCCTATTCAGTTTCTTTCTCAAGTGACTTGTTGATTACATTAAAATTTGTATGTCATGAAATAAATGTGAGGAGCATCAGATTTATTTGACTCTACTCTCAAAGAAGTATATATTTACAATGTTGTCAGTATTATGTTTTCTCTTGTACACATGCATGGGATATTTTAGAATGCAGTGACCTATGATGATGTGCATGTTGACTTCACTTGGGAAGAGTGGACTTTACTGGATCCTTCCCAGAAGAATCTCTACAAAGAGGTGATGATTGAGACCTACAGGAACCTCACTATTATAGGTAAGATAGTGTATTTTCCTTCACATTTTAAAATAAGAGGACAACTATCCTCAACTTTTGAATGCTGCTCTGTCATTTGATTGAGAAATAAAATTAGATGAATAAATTAGTCATATTCTAAGATTCACTGAAGATAGTAACATAAATTTTGGACAGTTTTAAGGAAAATAACATATATTTTCTGGTACTATGTTTTAGGATACAATTGGGAAAACCATAATACTGAAGAGCATCCTCAAAGTTCTAGAGGAGATAAAAGGTAATTTTCTTGTGCTAATTGATACAAATGTGCCTCTGAGGAAATTAAAATGTGTCCTGGAAGTTTTAAACAAAAGCAACAGTGTAAATAACACAGATTAAAGTACATCAATGATTGTTAAATTTGCAAAGCATTCTTTTTACAAAAGACAAGGTAACAGTGACTTAGCAGATATTACCATTTGAATCATAGCACCATGGGAAATATGTTATAGAACTGCCAATTAATTCATTTTATCCTACTCATATTACAAAAATATACATAGTGAAGAGGTGATAATTACATTTTTAATCTTTCTAATAAGCAAATAGTAAATAGTAATGGCAGTGTACTTTGTATACTTGTTGTGACTGTGCTGCTAACAGATGAGGCAGTTAGAGTCAAGAGTCAATTGGCAGTTATTGTGAGGAAACCTTAATCTATATACCACAAGTCCATGAGTACAGAAAGTCAAACTGTGAATTAAATGGTAAAAAACTTTTATTGGTTAAGCTTCCTTTACTAGATATGTCATATGTCTCTCTGGATACAAGTCATATGAGAATAGGGACATGGAAAGACATAACATACTCATTTCTTAGAAGCATTAGAAGATATATAGCAGTCCTCATATTTAATATGCTTGTTGAATTTGATTCAAGTATACAAATAATTAGTTTTCCAGGTATATTTTTGATGCATCAACAAATCACTGTGCAGAAAATTTCTATCAGTACTAGGACTTGAAAAATTTTCTTTTTGTCCTAGTTCAGTTCATTTAGTAAATGCACGATGACTTACTGTATAGGAAAATTTATTAATGCGATGCAGACATTAAAGCTCTGACATTTTCCAGTTCTCTTCAAATATATGAATAATCTCATATATAAAAATATTCTGTATATGTGAACCATGTAATAAAGGATCTTACTATCACAATTGTCTTCACAGATGCACACCAACTCTTAATAAAGTGGAATAACATGAGGGTAAACAATGATAAAACCTTAAGATATTGTTCTTCTTTACAATTGAGCCAAATTGTAAAATTAATTCATACACATATAAAGATTAAACAGTGTATTAAATGCAATAATGCTTTTATATGTCCCATTAATTTGCAGTCATGAACAAAATCAAACTGGAAGGAAACATATTATATTCACTCAATGTGTTAAAGATCTTGCATTTCCCAGTACTCTTCAAATGTATGAAAAAGCGCATACTGGAGAGAAACCCTACGAATATAATCAATGTGGTAAAGCCTTTGAATTTCAAAGCTGTCTTCAAGAACCTAAAATAAAGCATACCAGAGAGAAACCCTGCAAAGTTAATCAGTGTGGTAAAGCCTTTTCATGTCAATGTAGTCTTCAAATGCATAAAAGAACACATACTGGAGAGAAACCCTATGAATGTAATCTGTGTGGTAAAGCCTTTATACAATTGAGTAGTTTTCAAAGGCCTACAAGAACCCATTCTGGAGAGAAACTCTATGAATGTAACCACTGTGTTAGAGCCTTTACATGGCACAGTAGTCTTCAAATGCATAAAAGAACACATACTGGAAAGAAATCCTATCAATGTAATTTGTGTGGTAAAGTTTGTGCACAATTCAGTTATCTTCAAAGGCATACAAGAACCCACTCTGGAGAGAAACCCTATGAATGTAAAGAATGTGGTAAAGCCTTTTCATGTCAAAACAGTCTTCGAATGCATAAAAGAACACATACTGGAGAGAAACCCTATGAATGTAATCAGTGTGGTAAAGCCTTTGCAAGTCATAACAATCTTAATAGACATAAAAGGATACATACTGGAGAGAAACCCTATGAATGTAATCAGTGTGATAAAGCCTTTGCATGTCATAGTAATCTTCAAATGCATAAAAGAACACATACTGGAGAGAAACCCTATGAATGTAATCAGTGTAGTAAAGCCTTTGTAAGTCACAGTCGTCTTCAAATACATACAAGAACACATACTGGACAGAAACCCTATGAATGTAATCAGTGTTGTAAAGTCTTTGCATATCATGGTACTCTTCAAAGGCATAAAAGAACACATACTGGAGAGAAACCCTATGAATGTAATCACTGTGGTAAAGCCTTTCTAAGTCACAGTAATCTTCAAAGGCATAAAAGAAGACATACTGGAGAGAAACCCTATGAATGTAGTCAGTGTGGTAAAGCCTTTGCATGTCATAGTACTCTTCACAGGCATAAAAGAATACATACTGGAGAGAAACCCTATGAATGTAATCACTGTGGTAAAGCCTTTGCATGTCATAGTAATCTTCAAATGCATAAAAGAACACATACTGGAGAGAAACCCTATGAATGTAATCAGTGTGGTAAAGCCTTTGCACATAATAGTACTCTTCAAAGGCATAAAAGAACACATACTGGAGACAAACCCTATTAATGTAATTAGTGTGGTAGAGCCTCTGCACAACACAATTGTCTTCAATATGCAATTATATGAAAAAGTTACAGTGGCCATCTGATTATAAAGTGTTTGGTAAGATCGTTAGGCAACACACACATAATCAGTTACAGAAGAGTATGTCTTCAATAGAAAAGTATTTGACAGTGTCAGAATTGGTGAAGCATTATGGTGTCTGCTTTTATATTGTTTACAGCAACACATTCATGGAAAAAACATTTATGCATTTATGAACATTTTGTATAGGGTAAATGAGGGTGCCACATAAACAAACACTGACCCTGAACATAGGGCCAGGCAAAGACAACACTTTGGCCCTGAAATCAGAGTGAAAAACATCCTGACACTGAAACCAGAGTCAAAGAACCACACTTTCTTCCTGAATCCAGAACCAGTTATAGAAACACCCTGATCCTGAAACCGGAATCAAAATTTTAAAAGCAGGCAGTAAAACAAACACACTTTGGACCTGAAACCAGAGCCAAAGAAACACACTCTAACTTTGACCAACTAAGCAGAAATCCAAAGACTCCCTGAGCCTGAAATCAACCAATTCTTGAGCATGAAATCCACTCAATATTTCAGCTTTTTCAAGCCCTGTGCCTGTTCCTTTGGCAGCTGCCTTTTTCCTCCCTGGTAGATTCTGTAACACTCCTAGATTCCTTCCTACCAAATATATATCTTGAATGCATTTTAGGTAAAGACTTTTCACTGGAGTAGATGAGAATCTGACTATAGGATTGGAGTATAGAAGCAGCAGACTCTTTTGCTGGCACACGTCCCGAAAAGGTCAGAGCAGAAATAACAACTTTTCACCAGAGACTGCTACATTTCTGCAGCATTTCACCCCTTTCTTGAGTGAAGCATAGAAGTAAGAATTAGAGCTCTAGATGAGAAGAAATGGACATCTACACACTCTAATAGAGCAGAACAGAAAATGAATTGACAGCTATGCTGAGAAACATCCTCAGGGGAGTGGAAGACAGCAGCAGTGGACATCTCTCTTGGGAAACTCTCTTAGCAGTGCAGAGCAGAGTCCAACTGTAAGGGTTCACTTTTGGAGAGGAGCAGGATTAATACCTTTTGCAGGGAGACTGTTTCCCAGTGAAGCACAGCATCAGGTGTAGCCTGACTTCTCAATATTCGGGTTACCTTTTCCCTCACAGCAATAGGCATCCAGAATATCTTCCCTTCATAGCTCTAGGTAAAGGCTGACTTTTGACAGTTAGGGTATCTTTCCCTCCAGAACTGTAAAAACTTGCACAATTGTTTATTTATTTATTTTTTTTTGATTTGTCATTACAAGGTTTCTTTGTGTAATTTTGGAACTTACGCTACTGATTTAAATGGTAATGTAACAGTATTAGATTTTGTACTTCTCTTAAATTACATGAAATATCTAACTCAGGTATAAAATTTTATGTATCTGTATTATTTCCTTTTCTGTTGAGATATAATGTCCAGATCAACTTATAAATGAGTATAATTTGGCCCTTGGTTCCAGAGGGATATAATATCAGCATAAAAGTGGCATGACAATAAGTGTGAGACATAGCAGCTAAAGCAGGAGGCTATGAACTCACATTTTTTTTTTTTTTTGGTTTTTCGAGACAGGGTTTCTCTGTGTAGCTTTGCGCCTTTCCTGGAACTTGCTTTGGAGACCAGGCTGGCCTCAAACTCACAGAGATCTGCCTGCCTTTACCTCCCAAGTGCTGGGATTAAAGGCGTGCGCCACCACCGCCCGGCTGAACTCACATCTTTAAATTGCAGCCTGAAGCAGAGAATGGGACCGGGAAATGGTGTTTGGATATAATTTCTTAAAGCCTTCCCTTCAGTCACATATTTACTCCAACAGGGCAGCATTTCCTAAAAATTCCAAAAGGATACCACCAACTTAGAAGGATTGATTACCCTGGCTTCAAGCCTACATGCTAGTTTTCTGTTACATGAAACAATCCATGATGAAGAAAAATTTTGAAAGCAGTTAGATGTCTCAACATCTGTTACAGTAATTAATGCTTAAAAGAAGAAAAACCTTTGTGTAAAATTGTTTCTTTAAACAGTTGTTGTACCTGTAATTACGTGATGTCGCTGTGTTTGTGTGGCTATGTGATCATGCAATCTGGTTGCTGAAAATGTTAGACCATTGGAACTTGGAGATGAATGACAGGAAGTTGTCAAAAATCAGACCTTGGTCCTGGGAATGTACATTTCTTAACCGCCCAGTCATATCTCTAGTGCTGTAAATTTTTAAAGTCTATTTATATCATTTTGAATGTGGTAATGAGGACAAACTCATACAAGAGAAAAACCCTATTCATGTAAACAATTTGGTAAAGACTTTAGACATCACAGTTGTCTTCAGCTTCAAGAAAAAGAAATCATGTTTCATTTATTTTTCTTCACACACTTGAAGGAAGTAAATTACTTACCATGTTCACTTAGGACTAATAGGAGATCACTGCATTGTGATTTCTATCTTGAAACTTTTGAGGTAGATATTAAGTGTGCAATATGTGTGACAAATACATTTAGTGATGTTCATTTTGTTGTCTTTATATTTCTCCTATGCCTTTTGTTCATTTTCTATTGTACTTTTCTTAGTTATAGGTATTTTTCTGCTGTAATGTATAGAATGTTATACCCATCAACTAAGTGGTCCACTGTTTACTTAAATATCAGGCAGTGTGTGATTATACTTTTCAAGTAAGGTTGTCTGTAAAATGGTGGTGGATTTCTTATACTGGCTTTGTTTTTCATATTTTCACTAATTCCCTTTAGATATGTGCTTATAATTCTTTTTGACCTGGATGTTAGCAATGATTCAGTGATACATTTGAACTCATGATCCTCATGTAGCCACCTCCTTAGCACAAGTCCAAAGGTAGATGATTTACTCCCATCATGTGTACTTTTTTCAACCAAATTTAACAATGTTAACGTTATAATGCTTAATGAAAGATAATATAAGAAACATGAAATAACTAATGTGTGTATTCAAAGCAGTATTTTCATTTATCTGATAAAATTGTAATAAAGTAGGATAATCAGCAATCCACCATGCACCTCCTACCATAGCTTGCTATGTTATATATATATAATTTGATGTTCCATTCTTGTCTCATCCACATGAGTTAAATATTTGGATTTCATCTTGAAGTACTTCCTTCCAAGAGAATTATCCAGAGATGCTAGGTAATGTAATATCACTAAGATTTCTCTTGTAAGAAAAACTTATGAGGCATGTGATATGATTATGGATTGTAGGCTCATGGCAGATATGTGAGGACCAGAAGATAGCTTTGTGGTTCTCTTAATAGGGTGGTCATCGTCTGGTTACCAGCTTTGCACACAAAGACTACCAATGAGCCATCTCACAGGTGCTCAAATAAGATTTGTAGAAATACTACAACATTAAATTATTGTCTTATTTTCAGATTGTAAAGTTAATTTCATAGTAGAATATAAGAACAAAGGACAAATTGAATAATAAATTTTCTTTGCATATTAAAATATTTATAAAATCATATATTTTTCAAAATTGATTATGGGGGCTAAGCATTTGTTTATAACATTGTCTCAGAACCACAATTGAATGCCAGAGAATTGCCTCATTCTCTAAAGTTGTTTCTGCTAAGCCTGAGGACCTGAGTTCTATCTCTGGGTGATCCATACTATTCCTACAATTTTTTTTATTTCTACACTTGGGCATTGACATACGCACACTCCTATATCAGCAAATATATAAAATATTTTTAGACGTGTATAAGTGCCACTGAGGTCATTTGCAACTAAATGAATCCGTAAGGTTCACCACTAGATCTCACATAGAGGAAGTAGATAAAAGACAAATCTAAGTTGTCCTCTCAGTGCTATATACACTTCCTGGCACAGGTGTAGACACACAAATGCAGTACAATCTTTTCAAGTGGTTGAAAATACCAGCAAAGAAAATAACCCAATTATTGAGAATATATAAAATGATTTTATCAGTTAAATTATAGAATTTCAAGAAATAATTCTGTTCTTTAAAACATGGTTTCTTTTTAAATATTGTATTATCCTTTCATTTTCTGATTCCATTGTAGGTCACTTAGAAACCCATATTTCTGAACTTAGAGGTGCACGAATATAATTCCAGCCCTTGGCAGAATATGCAGGGCCAATCTCTGAGAGTTTGAGGCCACTTTGGTCCCCATAGTTAATTCCAGGGCAGCCTGTTTGGATACATCCTGTCTCAAAAAAATTCTGAAAGAAAAAGCATACCTCAAATTATGGAATTTTTCATAATATAATCTGGCTGGACTGTGACTGGTTCAACAAAAGCTTTTGTTATCTTCACTCACATCACAAGAGATGTGTTAACAATGAAAATTAAAAAAAAAACAGTATAAAGAGTCCATTCACAGAGGTATAGAAATTCATTGAATCCTTTGACAACCATCTAGAGGGGACTTTCTTCACCTTCAAGTCACAGGAGACAGAAAGAGTAGTAGGACATCTTCATCATCAAAATTATAATGATATATTTGGGACCTGAGCAGTTGACTCAGTAGTACTGGTCCTCTTGGTTACCCAAGTTTGATTCCCAGCACCTACATCAGATTTGTCACATCTACCTGTATTTCCATGTCCTTGAGTGCATTCACCTTGTGTGTTAGGAAACCAGATATACAAATGGTAAAAAGACAGATATGTATGTGATTCCATATTGTAAAAAAGGCTTTATTCATGTGTCTGTTATCTTAGAAAAGAATGGAATTTAATTTAAGTGCATAAGTTTTGCAAATTATTATACCATGTTCATGCTAGGTAACAATGGTGACCAGAATATGATGTCTGATCCTCTGTGACTGGAGGCACTGTCAGTTGTGAGCTGTCTTGTGAGTGCAGGGAATGAGAGTCAGGTCTTGTATATAAAAAAATATTGTTCTCAGTGCTGAGACTTACATTCAAGCCTATGACCATGTCATTATAGTAGTAAGGTGTGGATGGCTGAATTAAATTCATCCTTACCTCAGTCCAGGTTACCCAGAAGAAATATAAGATTGATAGAACCCGAAACTACTTCACACTTGGTGCTCTAAAAATTTGTTTTTACTTTTCCCCAAATGAGAAATTATTGGTTGAGGAGCAGAGTACACAGTCATTTCGATTTTTGAAACACATACCCAATCTCTAAGAGTCATACATTGTGTTCATGTATCAAGAAGAGCCATGTGTTGTTTCTCTTTGAACTTATTCCAGTGATGATCCATCCTAAACTTTGCAAGTTTTTGCTAAGACCTCACATGACAATCAAATGCTTGCAATTATCAGTTTCATTGACTCACAGTTTTATGCCACATACAGTTTATCTTCAAAATTTCCATTTTTTAGACACATTATCACAAATGTTAGGAAAATGGACTGCTTAACCAGAGACAGTTCTGACGAGGCAAGGCCCAAGGAGTTGTTTTTTAGGAAATATTTCTACTAGAAATATGAGACCAGATATAACTAAGAATATTCTGGATAAAAATGGATGACCAAGAGACTACAAGTTACCATTTAGAATGCTTTGTGTTGTAGGATATAAAACTAGCCCCCTGTACTGAATGTTATGGTGATTCCTGAGACACTCACACCCTCTCCTCATTCAGTATCCTGCTATTTTCTGGTTGTTTAAAAAAAAACCAAAAAATCTCAAGTGATTTAACCTCTTAAAAAATCATTTACACTTAAAATATAGAATGAAATAGAATTTTTACCCACCATTTAAAAATGTTTATAGAGCTACTAAAAAACTCACATTTTCAAATAGTTGGTTAAAACATCCCATTGGATTGTACAAGTAGTGAGGCTGGGATACTGACAGACATGATGGATGGTTAGTCAGACTTGGCTTTTTTCTCTTTTACTTCAGAGACTTGACTCTGTTTTTCAGTGTCTCCATTTTCTGCTGGCAGATCTGTAATTGTTGGTCAGCCACTTTAGCCTGTTGCCTTTATTTTCCTTTTCCTTTTTATTTGCACTCTTCTGTGTGATCATTTATCCTTTCCCATGGCCTTTTCCAGTGTTGCATCCACCTTGGCAGAGGCAGGCTTGGATAACAGTCTCACCGAGCATGACTTGGGCTCAGACTTCACCACTCCTTCTCTTGGGCAATGATTGTGGTGTCACTGGGTAGGAGGAACGTGTGATGTTGAGCCTGTCATGGTGCTGCACTGCCTTAGCTGCCACCACATGAACTGCCAGGGCAGTGGGAGAACTGATTCAAGAGATTTCTAAACCCAAATCTCCACAAAATGAGGGGAAAATACAAAGAATACAGAGAGGAGAGGAACTGACACTAAAAGTCTTTAAAAGATGGTTGACCATTTAATCCAAGCCACAAGAGTAAGTTTATCTCCAATGTGGTAAATAGGCAGCAATTGGAGCCCAGAATCTCACATGTCAGGTGTTCCCCTTCTTGAGTTTATACCTCCTATAAGGAAAGAAAAGGAACTTGCAGGTGTAAAGTCTGACTTCTCTGAATGTGATCACTTTCTGCTTCCCTGATGCCTGCAAAACATTCAGTTTGGAGCTCTGAATGGTGGTGACTCTAGAAGATATCCAGGTTATGAAAAGATCCTGAGACTAGAACTGAAGCCTGTCTAAGGCTAAGACAATGAGGCATCTACAAAAAGCTGTGGAGTTTTGAAGAATTTTTAGGGATGGACCTTTGTGTGTGAAAGCCCAAAGTTCAAGTGCCAGAGCAATTTCTGAGGTGTACCTGAGGACAAGCTGGCATGAATTGTACTCAACAATCACTCATCTGTGGGAGTGAGCTACCTCCATATGCTGGAAACCATGGTTGCTTACAAATCCAGTTGCAAGGGCTCTGATTCCGTCTTCTGGTCTCTGCAGGTGCTGCACACAGACACAAGCAGGTAAATATCCATATAGTTAAAACAAAGTTTAAAAATGAAATTCTTGTTGGAAGGTAGTGACGCACACCTTTAGTCCCAGAAATTGGAAGGCAGAGGAAGGCAGAGCACTGTGAGATCAAGGCCAGCATGGTCTACAGAGTGGGTTCTAGGACAGCCAAGGCTACACAGAGAAAATTTTAGTTTGAAAAACTAAAAAAAATAAAAAATAAAATTCTTAAAAGCCAGTTTCTGATAATGCATGCTCTTATTCCCAGCACCCACGGGGCAAAGGCAGGTGAATCTCTGAGTTCAAGGCAAGCCTGGTTAACAGAGTGAGTTCCAGAAGGGCCACTGGAGCTACAGAAAAATCAAAAGAAAAATGATATTCTCTACAGTAATGTCACAGCCTTGAGTTGGGCAGCAGTCAGGGCGTAGTTAAAATGAACTTGTTCTGGTCCTTCATAGAAGAATTTGTGGTCTTCTAAGCCAGCTTACTTGTAGGCAAAAGAAGCCTTATTCTCAGGTTAGAATAGCTCAGAATAGCTGTTCATTTGAGACCTGCATTCACAGTATGAATAGGTGATTTTCCCATGCCTGTGTTTGTATTTGTGTTCTATGTCCTTTGTGTAAGAATTGTGGCATTGATACATTCTTTAAATGTAGGTTTTAGGTTATACATTGTGATCTGTTTCTCTTTTAAATCATGCATCATGATATATTTATATTTAGATCATACTGCATGATCAAAAAGATAATTTTGCTCTATAAATCTCCATCTGCCTAAGTGGCTAAACTTGCATTCTCCTGTCCCTATTTAAATTGTTCAATGTGCTACCTCAGGCCAGAACTTAAGAGAGACTTAAGGATGACAGCACAAGTGGCATGCAAAATCTGTGCCAGACTGGCTTCTCTTTTGACATTAACCACCACTTGATGCATGTCATTATTTAAGATATTCTTGTTCATTAAACTTTTAGGTGTGCGGAATAATTTATCCCAGGGGAAGCATATTCTCTAAGAGCAGTAGCTCCAGCCTTGTAAAAAAAAAATCTGAGACAAAGTTTCTTATGTTGGATCAGGCAGCCATGAGCACAATCAATTTCACTGTGTTGTCCTTGTGATTGCACTAACTACAATTTTAGTTTGAAGAACTCAATTAACACTGAGATTTTAAATTAAAAATTTGGGTTATGTAGTCAACTGTCCATTTGAGTAACAGGAAAAGGATTTTTGTGTGCTTGGAGACTAGAATAGAAAGAATAATTTATTGTGTACTCTGCTGGGGCCAACAGGGTAGGCAAACAGCTGCAGAAGTCACCATTATGAAACAGGACCTGATAGCGGCAGGATCAGTGATTTTTTTTTTTTTTTTTTGGTTTTTGAGACAGGGTTTCTCTGTGTAGCTTTGCACCTTTCCTGGGACTCACTTGGTAGCCCAGGCTGGCCTCGAACTCACAGAGATCTGCCTGGCTCTGCCTCCCGAGTGCTGGGATTAAAGGCGTGTGCCACCACCGCCCGGCTAGGATCAGTGATTTTGTAATTCACCAGCATGTATTGATCCATGTCATGTGAGTGAAGGCAGGCTAGATTTTGGGTGGACAATTTGGGAAGGTTAGCTTGAGCCCATGAATATTGAATTTTGAACAAAGAACTCTCCTTTGCATATGAAGATATTTTGAATCCTGCTTGTCATGGTTATTTCCATTAGCTGTAACTGTGTGTGCCAGGTCACAGGTCTCAGCAGCTAACTTTGCACATAGGGCCATGGTGATCTTATTATTACCATTCCCTCTACCAGAGAATACTGTTTTATTTTTGAAAGTCAGTAGAGCCTTGTGTTTTTTCAATTCTATTAAAAAATTTGGTCTAGTGAGATGGCTCAGTGTGTGGGTAAAGGTGCTTGGCCCCCAATCCTGGATCTGCAGGGACAGTGTGGTGGAGGGTGAGAACCAATTTCTGTAAGTTGTCCTCTGACAGCTCTATGGACATCTTGACTTGAACCCTGACCCTAATAAAATAAAAATGTCACGTGTTAAAATGTCACCACAAAACTCAGTATTTGCACAATCAATGCTAATCAAAATGTTTCAGCCAGGTGATGGTGGCACATGCCTTTAATTCCAGCTCAAGAGGCAGAGGCAGACAGATCTCTGAGTTTGCGGCCTGGTCTACAGTCCAAATTCCAGGACAGTCAGGGATACATACAGCTACTCTGTCTTGAAAAAAAACAAACCAAACCAAAAATTAAATAAATAAAAATAAATATTTCCAAAGCATATCCTTAATAATTTCAGAGTGAAAATGCCATGTTTTGTAACCAGATACCACCCCTAAATATCATACATGAAGCCCTTTAGGAAACTGGAGAATAACCACATGGTAAGGCAGGACATGATGATTAGGGCCTTGATGACCCTCAACATCAGCACACCCTTGACACTGACTCATGATTCCACAAAGTCAAACCATGGGAAGGTTCTGACCTCTGACCTGGAATACGAAAAGCCTGGGTTACATCTCCACAGGCCTGTGAACACACATGATCAACAAGCAGGGTTGGATGTGGTAGCCCAATACTTTAATCCTAGCCTTCAGGCGGAAAGAAGCAGGTGGATCACTGAGTTCCAGCCCTGTAAGGATTATGTTGAGAGACCCTGTCTGGGAAAGAAAAAGAAAACTGTATAATGTAATATTGGTCTTTTTGAAAGCAAATCAAGAAATTCTGCTCATCAGGAAAAAACTGCTGGTTTCAGATGCTGGCAATGGCTGTAAATTAATGCTCAGACAGTAGTGAGAAAATGTCCAACTTAGAAAATATTTGAACAGAAAGGTCCGCAATGATATGAGAATATAGTGACCAATGAGTGGGGCTGTGGAGACACTCGGAGGGTTTGAGCAGTCACTCTCCAATCCTGAAGACCTGAGTCTAAATCCTCAGCACCTATATAAAAACAAATCATGGAATGTCATGGAAGCCTCTAACCCCAGCTAGGGATGAAGGACATAAAAGTAACCTGAGAACATATGGTTCAGTGAAACCCTGTCACAAAAATAAAGATACATGTTTTTTCTCTCTGGTATCCATGTTTGCACATAGGGTTATACAATCTGGCATGGTCACACGTGTGTGACACACACACACACACACACACACACACACACACACACACACACACATACACACACACACACACACACACACAAGACAAGCAATGGGTAGAGGGCAATGCCCACAATCAACTGATGTGGCGATTGAAATTAGAGGAGAAACAAGAGCACCTGACCAGGAGGACTGCCCAGTGTGACTGAGGGAAATGGGAAATGGTGTGGCAGTTTGAATAACCACTCGGTAGATTTGGTGGCAGCCAAACATGGGTCTCTATGAGGCAGCTTCTTGGAGAAATGGAAACACAATGCAGGCTGAGCAATCTTAATCCAAAACCTGAAATCTGGAATTCGAGAACACTGAATTGCAGATTCAGGTGCCCCTGTGCCTCATTATAGGAAATGCTGCTCAACTGGAAGTGGCTTTACTCAGGATATGGAGATAAGATCCTCCAAGAATCCTCAACCAGTCAGAGGACTCCACCCTGGGCCACACTATCTGAAATCCACTCAGCCTCAGGAGAAAGCTGCAGGCATTATCATGACAACATAGACACTCAAGACTCCAGTCAGATCCGGGGTCCACCAGCTGGGGCCTGGATGAAACTCACCTGCAGGGTTCTGTTGATGCACCAGACCCAAAACTCTTGCCAGCCAAGCCTTCAAGGCAACATCAGCAACATGAATAGAAGCAATGATAATCTTTGCTTTGGGGAAGCTGTCTCCTGAGTGATGTGAAAATGTTTTTCCTCAAGGCAGACATCGAGTCACAACACCACCCTCCCCAAGGCACAGTCTAGGCAGAGGCAAACATAATATTTGGATTATCATAAACCAAGATTCAAGCAGGGGATGACCTTGCCTGTGTTCGGCAGTGAGCCCTAACTTTGCCAGACAACAAGATAGCCTATGCTCCAGGGGTGAGTTGTCACCACAGGAATACACTTGCAGCTGACTGATCTTTCCAGGACACTCCCTAACTGAATATGTGTTCCCAATTCTTGCTGTGCATTGGAGCAAAAAATATTATACAGGAAGTTCCAGAAATGAACATGACCAAAGTTGTACATTTTACACCATTCTGGTTGGGATAGCAAAATCTCCCATGCCAGATGTGCTTGTGACCTACACCAAATGCCCACTGTCAGTGCCCATCACTAAGGAGCCTCTTGAATTACAGAAGGGATGGTGCTGAAGGACAGACTTAACAGAATAGACTCCCCCAAAAACCAAGAGGGCCCACAAATGACTGCGAGCACACATCATGGAGACTGCCTAATGCTGGGACTCATGACTATGCCCAAACCTGGAGGCCACAGGTAACTAGTAAAGGCCCAAATGGTGTACTTCTGGATGGGGCTATGGCTGCCCATGTGCCTCCACCCCACCCACTCACAGTGCCTTCAGGAGTAAAGGACTCCATTACTTTCTTTGTTTTCCTCTGGTATTGCCAGAATCTGGACTCAAACACTCTTCCTCCTGCAAATGACACAGTATTTGTCCTAGAACATGAATACTGCACCATGAAGACACACAATATGACCAGGACCACACAATGGAGAGCTAGGGCCACTGGCTCTTCATGCTCAATGACAGGAAAAGCATCAACCCTTCTGTTACCTGCAGACTGGCTCCTTCAATCTCCCCAGGTATACATAGGACAGCTACTGCATGTAGTAACCTTTATATGATACTTAGTGTTTACAAGACATTGATAGAATGCCTCCTGTATGCAGGAGTTTGGAGAAGAAGCAAACATCAAGTAAAAGATAAAAACACCCTAGAAAGTAAAAGCTAGAGCCACTGGGATGGCTCGGTGTGTAGAGGGCTTCATAGGGATGGCTCATTGGGTAGAGGACTTGCCATCAAAGCTGACATCATCAGTTAAATCCCAAGTGGAAGGAAAGAAACAACTACCAACAGCTGTCCTCTGACTTCCACATGTGTTCCCACGGCATCTCCCCAGAACATAACTTCATGTAAATTGTTGTAATTGTTAAAAAGTGGTTGAGTGCTTGCTGCTTCTGCAGAAGACTGGAGTTCAGTTCCCAGCACCCACAGGGAGGCCCAAAAACATTTCAGTTCTAAGGGATTCAATGCCCTCACTGGCATCCAGAAGCATCTACATTCATGGGCACATTCCCCCACCTTCCCCCAAACAACAACAACTGAAAAAGCCAAAGCAACAAAAAACTCCACACTATCTCATGTTGGCTCCTCCCTGGTAGAGTCCAGCTCTGTTTTGTGCTTCACTCCTTGTCCTGGTCAGTGTTACTATTGCTGTGATGAAACACCATGAATTAAATAAAAGCAAGTTGGGGAGAAAAAGGTTTTTGGCCTATACACATATATCACTGTTTATCATTGAAGGAAGTCAGGACAGGAATTCAAACAGGGAAGGAGCCTAGAAGCAGGAGCTGATCCAGAGACTATAGAGGGGTGCTGCATACTGGCTTGCTTCCTCTGTGGTGACTCTAGCTTTTGCCAACCTGACATAAAATCAGCTAGTATATCCCTAGTAAAGCTTGGCTGACTGCTGAGATCTTGAATTTCCTGACTTCTTATTCTTTAAATCAGCAGAGAACAAAAGATCCCTTCCTGTCACCATCTGGCCTGGCCCAGCATGAGGCCAGCAAGACCCAACTATAGCACAGCCTCACCCATGGCCCTTCAATGGCCCTGCTTCACTCATGGTTGCATTCTTTCCCCCCACTCTGCAGTCCCTCCCTCATTACTATTTTCCCTCATCTCATAGGCTCAGCCCTTTAGTCTTTATCAGAATGGAGACTGTCTTAGAAAAAAAGGACTCCCTGCCCAGGGAGACTCTACTGCTCCATTATGCTTAACCTCTGTATGGCCCCTGGGCTCTGGGAACTCTTGGGCTGCCCCAGCTCCACAGACACTGCTTGCTGCTCCCTTTCACCTGCACACTACTTCCCTGATGTGCTTCATATAAGCACTGTAAGACCTCTGCTCTCATTGCCTGTTCTCCTTTGGTCCTTTGCTGTGCTTCAGATACTGTGTTGAACTTTCTGATTATAGCAAATCCCAACATGGCCCTGTTCCTTAATCCAGCATCCAGCAGCAGCATAGATCATGGGGCCACTGGCTGCTTTGGGCCCAGGACTAAGAGCTTCTTTTCCTTAAAGGGTCACTCCAGGCTGAGACACACTGGTTTGTTGCTGGGTCTTTCAAACACAAACCCTCCATGCCTCTGAATAGTCCTGGGTCCAGCCCCTCAATGCAAACCAGTATCTTTTGCTGCCTTCCTTGCCCTGCCTCTTCAGGCACAAATACCCCATCAGAGCAGCCTAGGTCTCTCTGGGTTTCTGGTGTGCCATATGACTTTCCTTCCCTGGCTGGGGATGTCTGCATGCATGATTTATGGGTGCAGCTGGACATGGATGCAGTGCCTGACTGTGTTTATCAAGCTGGCCTCACATTCCTGGTTTCAGCAGATTCTCCTGCCTCCCAAGTGCTTGGAAACAAGAATGTGCCACCATGCTGGCTAGAAAATAGGTTTGATCAAAGACACATACTTGATGTTCCTGCTACTTCCAACAGTCGGGACACCAACATTCTGAGTGTCCAGCCATCTTGGACTTTGTCTAACAGTGAGGACTCCATGAAGACACTGTCACCCTGAGGACATGGCTGTGTTAAACAAATCAGACAGCATGCATACATGTCAGAGGTTATAAACAAAAATGTCAGGCTGTCCTCACTCAATGGTATGGTGCTCACTGGGCATGGTAAGGGCCCTAGTTCCATCCCTGCCATCACAGTAAACAAACATCTGCTGGGGATGTAGCTCTGCTAGCATCATGGAGAAGTCCCATATAAGACCACCATCATGTATGCAATCAGCAAGAATGCTTATTATCTCAAGAAAGTTTCCAGGATCCTGGGGCCTGCCATCCTATGTAAAGGCAAGATGGCGAAGAATGTGAGAGATGTATGCCCTCCTTTTAATCACAGGTGAAGGTGAGTGTCCAAGGAAGTCAGCTCATCTTAGATGTGATAGACTTATGCTAGTGGCAATCATGTTAGTAACTTTTAATTTGCCAGGGCTAGTTAGTTGTTGATCAGGCTATAGTTTTCCTATTTGGTACAGGCCTGGACAAGGTCTAGGCTTTGTCAATGATCTTCTGTCAAAGATGGCTGGCCTAGTGCATTGACCATAGGAGCTAGCTCAGTGACCCAGGCCTGGTGTGTCCTATCTCCCTTGTCTTTGTGGTCAGAGGCACTAGTAATTAATTGTCCTTTGTTTATGACTTCTCATCAGAAACTGCCTGCCCAGTCTCAGGAAACTGAAATTGAGGTCTGATCTCTGAGAGAAGATTGATCAGCCTGTTATAGTATCTTTTTGCTCCTCTGATTCTCCCCTTGAGTAGAGCATAATCTCAAATCTTGGAGATGTTTCTAATTGGTAAAAAAAACCCTTCATCATCAGGGTAGGAGACTATCATGGAGACTGATTAGACCAGGATGCAAGAGTCTTTTGTGTGATTTAAAATCTTAACATTAACATAGGGGGTTTAAGCCAGAAGTATAGCAAATCAGGTATCTTCTAGTGGGATCAGAAAGCTGGATCCCATTGGCCTCTAAGTGAAGTTGCAGAGTGGGAATAGCCATGCAGACATTGTTCTAAACAAATACCATTTTCCCATTACCAGTGGCAAAATGAGCCTCCCCTTATTTGGTTGTGATGACCTGCAAACTTGTCATGGGTTTGGTCGAAGGGCTGACATTGGGACTTTAGCATCATCAGTTTAGTGGTACCCAGACAGGAATTATCATTGAGTTAAGGCATCAGTGATGGAAGAACCAACAGCAATTAACAGAAATAGAAGGGCCAAAAGCTGTTGATGGTTGACAGACTTCCTTATTGAGAAGGAACTTGGAAATGAGAATGAACATCAGTAATTATTATTATTATTATTATTATTATTATTATTATTATTATTTGTTTTTCAAGACAGGGTTTCTCATTTTACTTTTTGTGCCTGTCTTGAATATTGCTCTGTAGATCAGGCTGTCCTTGAACTCACAGAAATCTGCCTGGCTCTGCCTCCTGAGTTCCAGGATTAAAGGTGACCACCTCTGCTTCATGTCTGAGCATCAGTAATTATTTTATCTCAGGTTCCATATGACAAGAAATTACCTTGTAATGTAACATTCCAAGGGGGGGAGGTGGAACAAGGGCAATGTATTGGCTTCTGTAATTACTTGCTGCTGACATTGGCACATTATTGTCATGCCCTGCCTGCAGGGCTTCAACAGGTTCTCGACCACCCTAAGGACGGAATGATAGGGATAGGAGATACAAAGGAAATACACCAAGTCTAGATTCTGATCAAGGTGCCACTTTATTTTTGTCCAAGAGGGTTTATATAGTTACTGCAGGGTGAGGGGAGCAAAAAGCTGTTATTGGCATAAGGTGGGGCAGGCTAACAGGATGTTTGTATAGGATGTTTACAGAGTGAAAGGTCAAGGGCTCTGCCTCAATGTCCTGTTGTTAGGCAACCTGACTGTAAGATGATCTAGTTGCCTGTCCTTAGATATTCTGTCCTTGTCCCTGACATCTCCCCCTTCTTAGTAATAAATCTAAGGGCCAACATAAACCAGGTTTGAATGGTCTAAAAGGAGGGCTCAGAAAGAGGCTTTGCATGGTGGATTACAGAGGCCCTATCCCTCTAAAGGTTGAGAAAAAAGGGTCTGAGAGGGAATGTTCTCCAGACTCAAGCACCACAGGCATCCCCATAGTCCGGGAATCAATGGACCATGCAGTTTTTTGAGGGAGCGGAAATGGGTAAGCGCAAGGCTGTTACTGCACAACTGCTATGCAACAGGGCATATAATCCAGGCTCTCAGGATTTTGGGGTACCATGGTCCCCAGCCTGTGCAGTCCCAGCTGCACTCCAATCATGCCTTGAGTGAGCCTTTTTCCCACACACAGGTGCAGCCTCTTCCGAGTGAAGGGGTCTGTTTGGGGCATCTCTCCTCAGGGGAAATTTCAACCCTGGAGTCCTGCATATCAAAGCAGTGGTAATGAACCTGGGTCTGCCTGGCCTGCAGGTCTGTTATTTGGCTTCAGATGAACTGAGTGAGCCAGGAAAGTGCCCATGGCCCAAAGGCAAGGACCACGAGCAGGCCTACAACAGGTCCTAGGAGGGAGGAAAGAAGGGTCATTAAGAAAAAGGAGTTGGTGCCGGGCGGTGGTGGCGCACGCCTTTAATCCCAGCACTCGGGAGGCAGAGCCAGGTGGATCTCTGTGAGTTCAAGGCCAGCCTGGACTACCAAGTGAGTTCCAGGAAAGGCGCAAAGCTACACAGAGAAACCCTGTCTCGAAAAACCAAAAAAAAAAAAAAAAAAAAAGGAGTTGGAAAACCAATTCTGGAACCACCCAAGCTCTTGTTCTCCTTTTCTTTTTCTCTTTTTCTAGTCCTTTTCTGACCTTTACCATACTGTCCCTGACTACCCCGGTGTGGTCTGTAAAGAAGCAACATTCTTCTTTGAGCGCAGTACAAAGGCCACCCTTTTGTAGAAAGAGGAGATCCAGCCCTCTCCTGTTCTGTAAAACTACCTCAGCTAAAGAAGAAAGGGATGACTCAAGGGCAGAAATTCCCTGTTCAAATTGGGCAATATCCTCATCTATGGACAGTTGAAGCTCAGAGTAATGTTGGTTGGACAGGACCAGAGAGGCAATTCCTGTGCCTGTTTCCATAGCTCCAACTCCCAAAAGGACTGCTAAGGTGATGGCAGTAACAGGCTCCCATCAAGGCAGTCATCACAGTTTGGCTTCTCGTCCTAGAGATCTAGGAATTGATCTGAGGAATAATAGGTTAGTCTAGGTGGAAGGGATCTAAGTGCCCTGAGGGGCATCTCTGGTGCTACCCTGTTTGCTGTGCTACCTGCCAGCCACAGGCTGTGTCAAGCTGGCCCAAGATGGCTATGACCACCTGTGATACCAAGGCCAGCAAGTCCGACAAGTCTTTCTGACACCTTGGATAAAAATTCAGCACTGCCCTTGGAAATATGACCCCTGCTGTCAGACTGGATTTGTAACAAGCAGTGTCCCTGCTCAGCCCAGAACATGATTGACTATAGGACTTGTATACTGTGTGAAAGGTCTCAAACACAGTTTGCTGTAAAGTTCCCACTGTCCCCCCACAGGAACTCTGAGCAGAGTGATAACAGAGTTAAAGGGCTGGGGGGTGTTGCTGTGGGCAAGGACAACAGTCTGGAGGGCTTGCCTGAGGGACAGCATTTGAAACAGAATTAGTTTCCTCAGGAGAGGGGCTATCTCTCCTGGGCAGATCAGGTATATTTACAGCTCTAACCAGGCATTCTGGTAACCATCTGGGAGCAGAGTGTATCTGGTCAAGAATGCAGGCTGAACCTCGTGCCCAAATAAAAACCAGGTCGGGGCCCTTCCAACGCCCCATTAGGGGATCTTGCCACATGGCTAGTTGCCGGGTGGCATCTGGAGAAGTGTGCCAGTGCCTGTCAGCAGCAGAGTGCTCTGCAGCATCTAAGGTGAGGAACTTGAGAACAAACAGAGTATGGCTCAATTGATCTCTGGGGGAGGTAAAATGAAGGTTAGAAGACTTGAGGCAAGCCAACCAGGTCTTTAGGGTCTGGTGGGCTCGTTTTATTATGCCCTGTCCCTGGGGATTGTAAGGTATCCCTGTGGTATGAATAGTTTGTAGACTATCACAAAATTTTTTGAGGCCTGTGCTGGTATAAGCAGGGCCATTGTCTGTCTTTATCTTAGCTGGTTTTCCCAAGGCAGAAAATGCAAGAATCAGGTGAGAAAGAACATCCTTTGTGGCTTCCCCAGCATGAGGAGAGGTGAAGATAAAGCCACTAAAGGTATCTATAGAGACATGGGGCAATGAGTAACATCTGTCTGCCACATTTGGTTGGGAAGGAGGCCTTGAGGGTTGACTCCCATGTGTGGGGCAGGGTGAGAAACAACACAAGAGGGACGTTGTTTGACAATTTCTCCGGCCTGTTTTTTTAGAGATCTTAAAAAAGTCAGAGGGCCTGAGAATTTAAATAGTGGATCTTATGGGCAGTTTGTGCCTGTAGGACTGAGCCGACCATGACAGGGAAAGTCAGCCTGGTGGCAGCATCGGCCTGTGCATTGCCATCAGTTAACGGTCCAGGAAGATCACTATGGGCTCTAATATGGCCTATAAAATTGGGTGTTGGCAAGTCAGGATAAGCTGTTGAATCTGGGAGATAAGTGGGGTGGTGTTGGAGGTAGGCCTTATGGCTGGAGAAGTTTCTGGCAAGGGGATGGAAAAGGCAATATAGGCACTATCTGTATAGATATTAATAGGTTGATCAGAATAATTCTGAAAAACCTTTAAAATTTCTGAAAGTTCAACCAACTGTGCTGACGGGAAAGGCGTTAGGAAGGAGGTAGGGCGGCCTTGGGCCACAAAGGCTGCAGCACCATTAGTGAAACCATCTTCCATCTTACCACAAGGACTATTGCTCATCTAGGTTCTATGTCTGGGACCTGATTACATAGACTATTCTGGCATTCAACTCAGAGGCAGATATACCTGCACCCGGCTTTAGAGTGTTGGGATTAAAGTTGTTAGCCAATAGCTTGTCTATCTTATTTCTTCTTTGTAGTTCGTTCATACAATTTCACTCATTGCCCCGTCTGCAGGGCTTCAACGGGTTCTCGACCACCCTAAGGATGGAATGATAGGGACAGAAGATACAAAAGAAATGCACCAAGTCTAGATTCTGATCAAGGTGCAACTTTATTTTTCTCCAAGAGGGTTTATATAGTTCCTGCAGGGTGGGGAGAGCAAGAAGCTGTTATTTGCATAAGGTGAGGCAGGCTAACAGGATGTTTGTATAGGATGTTTACAGGGTGAAAGGGTCAAGGGCTCTGCTTCAATGTCCTGTTGCTAGGCAACCTGACTGTAAGATGATCTAGTTGCCTGTCCTTAGAGATTCTGTCCTTGTCCCTGACATTGTCAGGGCCTTGGAAGGCTAGAATGTTAGTCAAAGGTAAGGAGGCAATTTAGAGAACTCTGGTTCATTGACCAGCTGAAGAAACAGCCTTTGCATCAGTTGGATTAGTTTATATCAGCTTTCATGAAGTTCAGAGCTCATAGTCACATGGAGCAGGTTGTCATTAACAATTGATGCTTGGATGGGTCTGTCACCAAAGTGCAAACCTGTGGAAACAGATATAAACTAGGAACAGAAATAAAAATGTATGACCTTATTTGTAACTTTTAGACCCATATAATGCAAGCCTTTATGTCATCAGAACTTTATATTTCTCAGACCCTTGTCAGGACCATCCAACCTGTCAAACAATACCTGAATAGGGGAGTGTGGATTAAGAAGAGACAAATAGAAAAAACAGAGACATACAAGAAAGGAAAAGACATAGGATAGATTTGGGAGGACTATCACTGAATACTGTTGTATCCAGTTTATTCTACCCAGTGCTTATATACAGCTGAGCAATAGACAAGAGAGCATCTGCAAAGCATACTACATTGTTACAGACTTCTTTATCTGAAGGTTTTTTGGGTTCAAGGAGCAGTTAAGCCACTTCCCTGCAGCACAGATCTTAGAAGGTCTTATTAATAAAAAACCACAAGACAGATATTGGGGTAAAAACTGGAAGATTAGAGAGGCAGAGAGCAAGCTACTACATCTTAGCTCTATGAAATCCTGTGCCAAAAGAGAGAGTTAGCTCCTCTATGCACCCTGCATTATTACTTCCTCTCTTCAGAAACTCTCAACATAGTTACTGAATCTCAGTATGCAGAAAAACTGGTCCTACATATTGAAACTGCAGAATTTATCCCTGATGAGTCAGAATTAACTATGTTATTTATTCATTTACAAGACATAATCAGAAACAGGAAGTATCCCTTATATATAACTCACATTCAATACCATATGAGTCTGTCAGGCCGTTTAGCACAAGAAAATGAGGAGATTGATCAACTATTGATAAGAAATGTACAGGAGGCCTCAGAGTTTCATAAAAAATCATGTCAATTGTGAGGTTTTAAAAAAGGATTTTTCCATAACCTGGAAACAAGCTAAGGAAATTATATGGAAATATCCTAGTTGTTCATTTTACAATCAGACTCCACTACCCAAAGGATTTAACCCAAAGGGCACTCAGAGGAATGAAATCTGGCAGATGGATGCATTTCATTTTGTAGAACTTGGAAAATTGAAACATGTGCACCACACCATTGATACCTACTCAGGATTTCCATGAGCAACTGCTCTGAGTTTCAAAAAGGTTGATTCTGTAATCCAGAAATTGCTAGAAGTTTTGGTCATCATGGGTACACCTATATATGTTAAACCTGACAATATCTAGCCTATGTCTCTGGTAAAATAAAAAGTTTTTTTTCTTATTACAGTATAAAACATATTACAGGTATACCACGCAATGCTACAGGAGAAACAGTCAGAGAAACATCAAATTGAACTCTAAAGGGTATGCTAAATAAACAAAAAGGAGCAACAAAATCCCCCAGAAATAGATTACATAATGCTTTATTAACTTTGTATTTTCTCAATGCTAATGAGAAAGGAACAATAGCTGCGGAGAGACATTGGATAATAGAAAAAAAACTACAGAGTTAAATTAGCCTGTATATTTTAAGGATGTGCTGACCTCAGAATGGAAACCAGGATATATGTTACGTTGGAGATGAGGTTTTGCTTTTGTTTCTATCAGAGAAGGTAAGCTATAAATACCATCAAAATTGATAAAGGGCCGGGCGGTGGTGGCGGTGCATGCCTTTAATCCCAGCACTCAGGAGGCAGAGCCAGGCTAATCTTTGTGAGGTCAAGGCCAGCCAGGTCTACAGAGTGAGATCCAGGAAAGGCACAAAGCTACACAGAGAAACCCTGTCTTGAAAAAAACCAATAAAAAAAATTATGGGCTTGGGGATTTAGCTCAGTAGTAGAGTGCTTGCCTAGCATGCATAAGGCCCTGGGTTTGATCCTCAGCTCCAGAAAAAAAATTGATAAAAATTCTATTTGAACAAGACAGACCTCTTAATTAGAAGAGGTGATAGTTCCTCAACCAACATGAACATCCAATTTAAAGTAACTTGGCCTATTACATCACACATAAAATTCATAAGTCTTTCTAAATGTTTGTTTTTGTTCTTCTCTGCAAACAGTTATCACAAATGGTGTTTATATAGTCCCAGATCAATTAAAAATTAAAGCTGGCTTTGGAGTTGGATAATGACTCTCTCCTTCTTTAAAGCCAAGCATGTTGTTAAAAAGAAAATGCATAATCTCTGTATCATGTCAGAAGAATCAACTGATATGGGGCAGAAGAAAGCCAAAATTAAGTACGATTCTATTGCCACTGTTCTCATAATACTTTGATGCTATTTTGATTCTTTAAACTTTCTTTAAATTATGAATTTTATATCAAAATTTATATATATGTATATTTGTAACTCAACATAAATCCAGTTACTCTGATCCTCATAGAAGAGAAAGTAAGAAGTAGTCTTGAACACATTGGCATAGGAGATCACTTCCTAAATATAACACCACTATCACAGTCACTGAGAGAAACAATCAATCAATGGGACCTCTTATACCAGAGAAGCTTTTGTAGAGAATAGGACACAGTCAACAAGACAAAGTGACAGCCTACAAAATGGGAAAAGATCTTCACCAATCCCACATCTGACAGTGGGCTGATATCCAGAATATATAAAGAACTCAAGAAATTAGACATCAAAATGCCCAACAGTCCAATTAAGAAATGGGCTATAGAGCTAAACAGAGAATTCTCAACAGAGGAAGCTCAAATGGCTGAAAGGTATTTAAGGAATTGCTCAACCTCCCTAATCAGCAAGGAAATGCAAATCACAAGGACTGTGAGATACCACATTACACCCATCAAAATGGCTAAGATCAAAAACACTGGAGAGGATGTGGAGCAAGGGAAACACTCCTACATTGTTGGTGGGAATACAAGCTTGTACTTTTCCACTTTGGAAATGAATATGGTGATTTCTTAGAAAATTGGGACTCAATCTCTCCCAAACACAGCTATACCACTCTTGGGCATATACCCAAGGAATGCTCAGTCATACCACAAGGGCGCATGCTCAGCTATATTCATAGCAGTATTATTTGTAATAGCCAGAACCTGGAAACAACCTAGATGCCCTTCAACTGAAGAATGGATAAATAAAATGTGATACATATACACAATGGAGTACTACTCAACAGAGAAAAACAATGACATCATGAGGTTTGCAGGCAAATGGATGGATTTAGAAAAAAAAAAATCATCCTGAGTAAGGTAACCCATACTCCGAAAGACAAATATGGTATTTATCCACTCATAGAAGGATAACAGATGTAAAACAAAGGATGACTAGAGTGCTACTCACAACTCCAGGGAGGCTACCTAGAAAATAGGACCCTAAGAAAGACACAGGGATCACCCAACAACAGAGAAATGGATGAGGTCTACATGAGCAAACTGGACATGAGGGGAGTTAATGAAGAGCAAGTGTCGGGAGAAAGAAAGCTTAGGGGAGCAGGAGGTCCCAGCTGGATCAGGAACACAGAGGGAGAACAAGGAAAAAGAGACCAAGATAAATGAAGACCCCATGGGAATAGGAAGAAGAAAAGTGCTATAGAAGTCCCCAGAAATCAACAAAGATACCTCCCCAATAGACTGGTGGCAATGGTCAAGAGAAAGCCCGAACTGACCTTCTCTGGTGATCAGATGGCTAAACACCCTAACTGTCGTGCTAGAACTCTCCTCCAATGACTGATGGAAGTGGATGCAGAGATCCATGGCCAGACCTCAGGTGGAGCTCCAGGTGTCCAATCAGTGAGAGAGAAGAGGGATTGCATGAGCAAGAGATATTGAGACCATCATTGGAAAAAGCACAGGGACAAATAGCCAAACTAGGGGAAAGACATGAACTATGAACCAATAGCTGAGGAGCCCCCAACTGGATCTTGCCCTCTGGATAAGTGAGACAGTTGATTAGCTTGAACTATTTAGGAGGCCCCCAGGCAGTGGGACCAGAACCTGTCCTTAGTGCATGAGCTGGTTTTTTTGGAGCCCAGAGCCTATGCTTGGACTCTTTGCTCAGCCTGGGTGAAGGGAGGAGGGGACTGGACCTGCCTCCACTGAATCTACCAGGCTGAGCTGAATCCCCAGGGGAGTCCTTGCACTGGAGCAGATGGGAATGAGTGGTGGATTAGGCTGAGAGCGAACGGGGGGGGGGGGGACCGGTAGTAGGGAGGACAGGGAATAAATGGCTGATACGTAAAATTAAATTAATTATAAAATTAAAGAAAATGAAGTGCTTCTTCCATCAAAGTGCTAAATGAAAAAAATCAGTTTTTGCAAGCTTTGCTTACTGTGATGTCTGCCCCCAGCATGTAACAGGATCCTCTTAAACTCTGATTTTTTTTCAGTGGAAAAACTTTTACAACTCCCAAACATATTCTGTTACAGCAGTTTATTTAAAAATTTTTCTCCCATTTAAATTGGGGTGGTTCACTTCCACTCAAACAAACAGATGTTCCAAATAAGAATAGCAAGACAGAGAAAAAAATATTAGTAGCTGGACTCAATACATACTACATGAGTTATAGTAAGTCACCAAAATCGTTTATGAGCTTTTATTAAAATACAACAATGGGCACAGGTGGCATTTATTTGTTATTAGATTAGCCAGATAAGGATTAGAATTTTGAGATTGGAACAGGCAAACACAACTCTATATTTAGGATCAAACACGTTGATTTCTACCTTCCCTCTCCATCTTCTTTACTTGTAGCATCTGAAAGTGGCTAATCAATAAAGAATAGCTAGCTGGTGAGTCTTTCCAAATGGCAAAGGACAGGAGCCACGCACAATATTTGCTAATGGTCATGAAGAGAAGTGTCAATTTTTTTGAACCAATTTAAGTGATTCTCTGATCTAAAGCATAATTTTTAGCATTTTTGTAAGTTTAATATCTGATTCCTTTGTTCCCAGAAAGAGATGTTCTCCAGAAACAGATTTGCAGCTTAGGTTATATAAATGCTAGCTTGTAACCCCACACACAAAAAGAAACAAGAAAAAAAACAAAGTCCCACTTATGAAGGAAGTGATTTTGTAAGTCATTCCTTGTGACAGCCCCCATTTCCATGGTGTATCCCAACCCATCTTTCTCTAGGTAGAAGAAACTGACATGCAGAGAGGCTAAACTGCCAAAGACATAACCAAGATTTTCCTGGGTGTGCCTGTTGTCCTGCCCTTGTTTTGCACTCTGTTCCTCAGACCTGCATTCTAAAGCTTTACCTGTGGTTATTTCAGACCTTATTCTCCTTGCATAACCTTTCATGTAGCTCAAAAGGGCCTGTTTCATGTCCTAGGAGAGAAGGAAAAAAATCAAAGTGACTTTTCACATCTGATAAAGTCTATTTACTTTCAAAGGAGGAAATTGGTCAAAGATCCGTTTACAGAAACCTTGTTGAAGAGGCACAGAAGTTAGCGTGATACCAACAAGTTTTCACAGGGATCTACGTACATCAGCCCTGGAGTGAATCTCCAACATAAGATAAACTAGTGGACACATTGCCAGTCATTACTTACACACCCACATACCTGGAATTTATGGCTCTACATTGCTCTCAGCTTTAAGGAGCCTCTTCTGACCTTCAAGGAAGGACATAGCATAAGATTGAAATTCATTGTCAAGGCAGTGAATTCAGACCCAGTTCCCCATATCTGAAAATTCCAATGGTCAGGAAATTCAAGGAAAAATACATTCGTTGAAGTGAAGCTTGTTGTATATAACACATTAGAAGAATTTAGCATGGCACTTGTTATGGCAAGACAATTTCTGGGGACACTTATTGACAGAATGAAGTGGTTTGTGAGTCTTTGGGTGTCTCTGGGTCTTTGTAAAACTTTGACAGGGAAACACAGGTTGGGTTCAGGAGGAAGTAGAATCTCGTCTTCTGAGACAGATAAGGTGCTGTTGAACATTTCACGAAACACACATCTCACTGACTTGTGAAAACCCCTCTGTCATATAGTGCTTTCTTAATATCTTTATTGCACTGAATTATCAGGCACAGCAACTTAGAATGGGAAAAATTGATCATAGCCCACAATTCCAGGTAATAGTTCCATTTTTGGAAAATCAGGATAGGAACTCAGCTAATCATATCATATCCACAGCCAAGAGCAGAGATAAACAAATGTACTCATGCTACCTGTTTGCTTATGCTTATGCTCTAGCTTCTTCATACTTACACAGCACAGGTTGCAGACAATGAAAAGCTTCTGCCCATTTTAGGGAGTCTTATCTCAATTAACAATTAATAAAATCCCACAGAGACAAGCTCAAAGAAAAATCTGATCTTCATAATTCCTCATTGAGGGTCCCTCTTCCCAGGTGACTAGTTTGATTCAGTCTGATAATAAAAAATAAGAATCACACTGCCCCACCATCACTGCCAGGATTTGAGGAGATTTCTGCCCACATTCAGAGCTGTGATCCTCAAACTGTGTGGGTCACCACCCTCTTGGCGTTCGCATATCAGATATACTGCACATCAAATATTTGAATTACAATTCATAACAGTAGCAAAATTAGGACTGGAGAGATGGCACAGAGGTTAAAAGCACTGCTTGCTCTTCCAAAAATCCTGAGTTCAATTCCCAGCAACCACATGGTGGCTCACAACCATCTGTAATGAGATCTGGTGCACTCTTCTGGCCTGCAGGGATATGTGCATACAGAATACTGTGTACATAATAAATAAATAAAACTTTAAAAAAAAAGTAGCAAAATTAAAGTTAAGAAACAACGAAACAGTTATGTTTACGGCTCACCACAATGCGAGGAACTAATGTTCATGCTATTTAAAGATTTAAAGGGTCAGAGAATTGTAAAAAAAAAAACCATTGATCTAGAGTGTCCAGTGGAACCCGAGTGTCTATGTTGCTAACTAGGAAGGGGCTTGCAAAGGATTTTGCTGAATATCCTTTGCTCTAAGGGAAACTCATGTTCTGTGTGGAAGACTCTAGCTATCTGGCCATCTTTACTACCCAGTAATAGCAGACCACTTTGAGCTACTGAACAGAGAGTACAACACCCACTACACACATGCTGATGACACAGATTTTAGTCACACTGGGCTCCATGACCATATTATGCTCCTATGAGTGCTTGTTCCTAGACTGTATCAGCCTCTTCCTCTAGCATAACTCTGCCTAGCTGTTTCCTGTAGACTCTTTACAAGGAAGTTGTTTAACAAGTGTCCTTCTCAGTCATCATTAAGTCTGTAATGTCTTGTGGCTAAGGAGATAAGGAGATGTAGGTACTTTTTTTTATTTTACATCTTTTTTGTATTGTTTTTTTCATTTTTCATTATTTAGAAATTTTCTCCTTACCCCACATACTGTCCACAGAGCCCCCTTCCTCCCACTACCCACCCTCATCCCTCTCTCCCAAGCCACTGCACATCCCCACATCCCCCAAATCGAGGTCTCCCATGGGCAGTCAACAGAGTCCAGAACACTGAGCCTAGGCAGATCCAACCCCCTCCACACTAAACCAAGGCTGTTCAAGGTGTCACACCACAGGCACTGGGTTCCAGAAGCCTACCCATTGACCACGGATAGATCCCTATCCCCTGTCTGGGTGCCTCCCAAACAGTTCAAGCCAAACAACCATCTTCTGTATCCAGAAGATGTAGTCCAGTCTCACGGGGGCTCCGCAGCCACCAGTCCACAGTTCATGGGTTTCCACTAGTGTGGCCAGTCACCTCAGTTGCAGGTACTTATGATGAACTTTAGCATATATAAATTTCTATGATATTATTATCTTGTGTACATAAAATTTCAGTAGGAGATAAAGATTCAGTTCTACACAGGTAAAGAACTGAAGGGTGTTCAATCAATCAGGGAGAGAGCTCTGGGTTTGGATGAAGGGGATGCTGAAGGGCTTCCCTTGTATCCCAGGAGAGGCTCCTGCAAAGGACAACTTCACATCCAGTGTAAGGAAAGCTCTTAGCAATATCAGTTCCCATGACATCTGCAGCTTTTCCCTAGACATTCTATTGTATCCTGGAGAGCCCTGGCATCCTCTGTGATGTCACTATGTTGTGGCAACACCCACTATCCTTGGGAAGTTTATTCAGTGCCTTCACCATTTCCTGATGAACATGATGGCGTACTGAAGAGTCTAATTCAGAAAGAGAATGGAGAGGTTAGAGAAACCAGAGAGTGACTGAAGAAAGCTGACCTTCAGCCTCAATGTAAAACTTCAAGAAAGAAATGGTCAAGAGAATCATGTAATGAGTTCTGTGCAAGAAAAGGGAATCTTCCTGGAGGAAGTGAGCTTGTGCTGAATCTTCCAGTAATGGGGAACAGAAAGCTGGAGTCTCTAGGAACCAACAGAACATCCCTGCTTGTCATGCCTCTTAAAATTCAAGGATTCCAGGATATTAACTGTTCTGGCTCAGAAGTCAGGAACTGGTAAGGCCAATGCTTTATGCTGAGAACTCTTGCTTTCATTCCTTTTGGTAGATAGGCATTGATGTGTGAACATGAGACTGACATTAAAGCGGGAGGGATTAATGAGATGAGCCCATTTCAAGGCAGGACATCACTCTTCTTTAACCACAGTGGCTAACTTTAGTTACTTCCCAGCCATTCTGTGTTCCTCAGTTGTCAGTGAGGAGACTTGTTGAGTCTGGTGACCATGTTCTGCCCTTATATGTCTTCTCCATCAATAGTTATATGGATAGAGTGACCTGTCAAGATATTTGGGGAACCTCTAAATGACTGGGGTGATTGTGAACTATGGCAATTTTTTCCTGATTTTAAACCCACAGGCTTGCGGACTTTGCAGCCAATTTGAATTCTGAGTCTTCAGCTGTGAATGGGCCTGAAGAGGCTATCTCCTTGGTTACTTGGAGCATGTGCTATGAGGGCAGAGAAAACCAAATAGCTGGGATAACCACTTCCCTTCAAAGAGAGGAGACAGCTGAGTTCCCCAGAGGGGGCATGTGAAGCACAGGACAAAATAATTTGCGGTGTCACGGAGTCACTGGTAAACAAGCTTTCTCAAACATTTGATTAGGACACAGGGTGGTCTGTCCATTATCTTTACCTAGTGATACTGCAAGTTCTTCAGGGTATGCCTTCAGGGTATGCCAAAATCATGTCTCTGAACTCCTCCCAAAGGCAGAACCTCAAATGTGGACAGGAATGATATGAGGACAAAGACTATTCTGCTTCCTCTGAAAAAGAAACAAAAACAGAGCCTGTGACATGATTCATAGTACTTATGGACTGAGGCAGTAGTATGAATTCCCAGCATGACTTTGAAGAGAATCTATCAAGTGCTGTCTAGTGTGAGATGTTAGCTGCTGTGATTTTGAGTTAATTTTTTTGTTACTTACTTTAAAAGGCCTTGTACGTTTGATTCTCCAAGCAGCAGTTGGAGAGGCCTGGTCACACTTCTAAATGTGTCCATCCAGGGACTAAGACTGATCCCTGCTCCTTTTGTTCCCCTCTGAGAGGACACACCTGCATGCATTTGTTCAGCATTCAATTGATAGAGTTCTCCCACTCTCACTCTGTCTCTCTTTCTCTGTCTCTCTAAGTATCTCTTTCTCTGTCTCTCTGTCTCTCACATACATGTGTATATGTTGTGTATTTTTCTATGTGTTTGTGCATGTATTTCCCTTTATTCCCTGCAGTCAGGGATCTGTGGTTGGGCATGATCAGTTCCCTATCTCACAGTTCCCAGGTGATACCTTGGTGAAAATTGGGAGTACCAATTTGAGTATTATAGTTCCACCAGTGTGCTTTCTTTAGTGACACATAGATATTTCCATGCAGGTGTTTATAAATCTGTCATAATATGGCATCCCATCCTCAAAACTGTTCATGATGTTATTTTGGTCTCCATTGTGACAGGTCCCATCATAGACAATTTGTTTTTGAAGACAGGAGAAACATCCTCACATACTCTGGAGGGTACACACCTGTGGAGTAGACACCAGGGAAATTCTTAGACAGCTATTTTGGCAAGCCTCCTGAGAGCTCATGCAACTCCACCTCCCATCATCTAAACAGCCTGCCTCTACCGGTGTAGGGTCAGCATAGGTGTAAGTAAGTTGTTTTTTAAATCTGTGGATTGGTCCTGGGTTTGGTTACCAACAATATAAGTAAATTTGTTGTAACAACTCTGGAGAAAGGTGGCCTGACTACCTGGGGAGACAGGCAACACCTTGATCTGCTTAGGACAGCTCTGATGGCTGGAACTGCAAGGAGACAGTTTAGCCCTGGTGGACAAGGTATCCCACACACCTTGAGCTGCTCAGAACAGCAGCTCTGCCCTGAAGGTGTCCTGGAAACCTGAAGTTCTTTAGCACAGCTCTGATGGCTGAAACTGCAAGGGAAATTAGCCCTGGAGGGTCAGGTATCCTGGACACCTCAAGCTGCTCACAACAGCTCTGCCCTGAAGGTGTCCCAGAGACCTGGATCTGTTGTGCACATCTCTGACAGCTGGAACTGCAAAGAAGCAACCCAACCCTGGACGGGACAATTTTCTTACTTCTTGGGAAATTCAGGCCTGGAACTGATGGGGGATGATCTCCCTGCAGGATACGAAAATCCTGCTCTTTTCCTGGAGAGCTGCTACAGCTGAGCTTTGCTCAGTCCCCTCATAAGGGGGCTTCCTAGCAGAGCTCTGATTCTGTTGCCTATGCTGTGGCTTTCTTTTGCTTCACTCTGCAAAAAGGGAAAAACCCCTGCAGAAATGTAGCAATGTACTCTGGCTCTGGAGAAAAGTGTTACTTTTTAGCTCTTTATGGCTCTGTCCACTGAGGGACATCTCAGCAAAGATCTTCTGTTCAGCTCCTCCTTGCTCTGCCCTTTCAGTTCCCTCTTGCTCTGTCCACTGGGGGACATCTCAACAATGATCTTCTCTATGCCAGTGAATGAAGACCATCACACCCAAAATTCTTTTGAGAAAGATATTTATTTGGGAAGGAGGAGTCCAGGAGAGTTGCTGCCTCTACCAGGGTGGACAAAAAAGCCTTATTTTTTTAAACTGACCAGGCAGGGCGGTTTATACTGGATGTTTTGGGGGCGCAGTCAACCTCAGGTTGACTTGGGGCCCACGGTTCTACTGTTCTGCTCTGTGATTGGTTGATTTCACAAGTCAGTTGGGCAGGGGCAGAGTTGGCTCTGATCTGACTGAGACAAACAGTGTGTTTCTTTCTGCCCTGATCTGAGTCTTTCCTCCCTAGTTCTGGGCTCCAGGGTCAGGGTGGGTTTCTTTAGCCAGCCCCTTGTCCCTACAATAGCAAGTTTAATAAATACCAGAAGTTCCCAGCACTTAGGAGACAAGATGTGGTATCCCGTGACATCCAGTAGTCTAGAACACACGCTGAATTCCTGTGATACTTGAGGACTATGTTCATGGAGTTCATTACCTCTAAGTCCAGGACCTACTACCAGGAAAATCCTTTCTATGAAAAGCTCAAGATGGGGCATGAGCAGGTCATGTCACACACGCAGATCTTAAAGAATGAGAACACCAAGGTCTCAGAGAAATTAAATGGTCTGGCCGAGGAGTCAGTCTTCCATTATTAAGTACTGGCATTTCAGGGGACCATAACATTGTGCAATGGGCATCTCTGGCTTTCCTTGTTGCTGTACTGCAGAGTCTGAATCTCTGGCTCCAGCCTTTCTGCCTCTTAGCAAGCTTCCTTAGCAAGTAGTGCTTTGTCTTACGCTTCTCATTCTCTGCATTGCCAATAGTAAAAGCTACTCACAACCTCATATTGTCATACTTAATAGCCTCCAGAACTACTATTTTTAACCTTCCTAATGTCGTGAACATTGAAGTATAATTCCTCATGTTTTGACATTTCATCATAAAATCATTTTTCTTGCTATGTCATAACTGTAATCACTACTGTTATCAATCATAATGTAAATATCTGTTATGCAGAGTATCTGAGATGCCTCCACTTTGAAAGAGTAATTCCATCACCAAATGAGTCATGACACTTAGAAGTCCAGTTTGCAACACGAGATGAATATCATGTATGGTTTTGTGCAGGGGTCTATTGCCATAGGATTGCTACACCACTAGTGTCTCCTAACCTCACTCAGATGGGATTTGTCCTCTTCTTGCTGATGTTTTCCCATTTCCATGGTCAGAGAAGGGTAGATGGGGAATCTGTTTTCTTACTATAGGTTCTTGAATTTTTTTTTGTTGTTGGAGTTTTCAGAAATAGTATGATTCTTTCTGAAATTCCCTTTTCTCTACCATTGGCCAAGAGGAAAATGTCAGAGACCCCCAGACACAGAAAGAGCAGGTAAGAACAAGCAGCTTGGTCAAGGTTAGGTCCAGCACCATTTCCTCCTGTAACATTAACCTGTTTAACATTTAACCCACTTGTGTTTACTTTATCAGTTTACTCATACACATCCCCCCAAACACACACACATTCAACCCCATCACCATTTTCATGACAGTCAATTGTTTATTTTTTTGTCCATGCACCAGTAGTTCTGGGAAGTGAGTGTTTTGTGAGAATCATTTGGCAATCAATCCCTGCTTCTCTGCCTGAAGCTGAAATCCAATGATGGAGATGCATCAGTCACACATCACACACCTTCATGTCATTATGAGGAGAGAGGTGCTATGAACAGCCTTGAGGGAGTAAGTTCAAAGTCCAGCACCATTTGCTTTTTGGACATTTGCTTTCCAGGGTTTATATATGATCACAGTGGGGATAGCAGCTTGCAAGTAGGAGAGCCCCCTGCAAAGGTCAAGTGCGTCATTCTCTTTGTCACCTCGCTGGGTGGCATGTGGCCTTCTTCCTCCCATTCTCTGCATGCCAAGGTGGTCTCTTCACTTTGACAAGCTGTTGGTTCACACTTATAGAGACCTCAGTGGGATTTGAGCAGCAGTGTTTACTGTGTGTTCTGTTCTTTTTTTTTTTGTTCTCTCCCATCATTGTTCACCAAATTCCCTATCTGAAACTCTCCAAAATGTTGGAACCACAGTGTCAATAACACTAGGGAAGACTGAATGTATTGTCACTTTTGAAAGTGATGCCCATATCATAGCTGAGGGACTGTTTTACTCTCCATGTCAGTATGTAGCTCTGCCATGCTGAGAGGTCTTGAGCTCTGCCCCCTGACCCAGCATCAGTGATTTTTGTTTCTGAAGCTTCTGGGCCCTGACCCAGCTAATTGTGGGGTTTTTTTCATCCTTCCATTTGTGTGGTCTTTTAACTTGAAGTGGTGTCATTCTTATTAGAGGAGTGTGTTATATACAGTGATCCTTTTATAGAACTGAGTGTTTTACTGGTTCTTTTGTATGATTTGTCAGGTTTGATTTTATTAGTATTGGCTGAGTATTCTCTTGTGCTGTATGGGTTGAGATTCAGAACTCATTGACTTGAGTTCTAATCCTTCTTGTTTCTTTCTGACTAATGATATTTCATTTTTACATTTTCAACACATAGTTATTTGTGAATGAACTCACACACATAGTGTTCACTCAGTTGTGCACACACTATAACTCACATGTAGATGGTGAATGGGAATAGTTTACTAGTGTTCAATGCCTTTATTCTACCATGTTTCCCAGAAATTGAATTCAGACTTGTTGGCATGTACCTTTGCTTGCTGAACCATCTACTAGTCCCTGATTTTTAAATGTATACCTTTATATCCCTCAGCTATGATATGGGCATCACTTTCAAAAGTGACAATACATTCAGTCTTCCCTAGTGTTATTGACACTGTGGTTCCAACATTTTGGAGAGTATCAGATAGGGAATTTGGTGAACAATGATGGGAGAGGACAAAAAAAAAAGAGAACAGAACACACAAATAGACTTCGACTTCCCTCTTGCAACACTTTATTTTTTGTAGATTCCAATGCTCTGATATTTTCATACATTTCAAGAATGTTATACTCTATTCCTACCACCATTTGTGTCTAAGAACTTTGGAATCCACTCCCAGTTTCTTTAGCATCTCACTGATTGTTCAGTGTTTTGTTTTCTAGCCTCCATGTGTTTATATATTTCCTATAGTTCATTTTTGTTCTATTTTGTATTTTTTATACTGTGATCTTATAAAAATAAAAATTATTTCAATTACCTTGTTTTTGAGAAGATTTGCTTTGCATAAAACCATTTTGAAAAATAACTGCTCAGGCTGCTGATAAAAATGAATTCTGCTACTGTTCCATGGAAAGTTCTGTAAATGTTAAATCAGTCCATTTATTTGTATATCAGTTGTTCATTGCTTTCCTTTTGTTTTGATAACTGATATAATCATGTATTGAAATCACCCAAAATAATTATGAATTCTATCTCTTATCTCATATTTTGTAGTGAGTGCTTTATAAAATTGGGAACATCAATGTCACAAGAATATATGTTTATGGACTCTTGTTGAATTTCTCACTTTATCAATATGTAGTGCCCTTCATTTTCTCATTCACTAATTTAACTTTAAAGTGTACATTGTGGACTATCAGTATGGTTATACCTGTTTGTTTCCACATGTGATTTTTTGCCTATTACTTTGGCACTGAAGTTTATTTGTTGTAGGTACCAAATAGCTCTATGTAATAGAATATTATTTTAAGGTGTACTGCTTTTGTTCATGTTGAATTTGTTTAACTCTGTGAAGCTGTGTTACTGTGACTGTGTAAAGCACCTGATGATTTAATAAAGAACCGGCCAATAGCAAGAAAGGAGAAAGGATAGGTGGGACTTGCAGGCTCAGAGTATATATAGAAAGAGAAAACTGGGTAGAAAGCTCTAAAATCAAGGAGTCAGAGGAGGAGGAGGAGGAAGAGGGCTCCAGAAGCCTGCCACCCAGCTACACAGCAAGCCACAGAGTAAGAGTAAAAATTACAGAATTTGGAGAACAAGAAAAGCCAAAGGCAAAAGATAAAAGGGTTAATTTAAGAAAAGCTGGCTGGAAATTAAGCCAAATTAAGGGCTGGGTACTCATAAATAAGAATAAGCCTAGATGTATGATTTACTTAGGAGCTGGATGGAGGGACATCAAAACAGCAATAACCTCCAAAAACTGCTCTCTTTCACTTACATAGTCTATTCTGTCAGGCTATTTCTTCTAATTGGAATGTAAGACACTTACAAGTCAGAATTATCTCAAGTTATAAAATAATTACTATCAGTTTATTATATCTCCTTTACAATAAGTTTTAATTTTTTAAGATAGTTTTTACTTAAATATTTTTAGTTTAATGATGTACTTGGACTCTTCACATACATTTATACTCAACCTTCCCAGTTCTCTTTTTCTTGCTTTGGTTTTGGGAATGCTTTCTCCTACCTTATTATTTTTGTCCATTTTTATAGGATACATTTACAGGATACATTGCAATCTTTGTCTTTAGCTACCTTAAGTGCACCAAAGATGAATACATTCTGAATGAAAGGATTCTTTTCTATGATTCAATACAAATTTTTTTTAATAAATAGAGTTTTCAAGAGAGCAGTACTCAATTTCACCCATGGAGAAAAATGACATCATTGTAGGCTATGACAGGCAAAACTGAGGGGTGTTAGAAAATTTAAGCTGCCTTATCCAGGCTTTTAAAATTCTAGTTGTATCCATATTCTGCAAAGCCTTTTGATAGTACTGCATAATTTATTTGTGGCATAATGACATTATAATTTACTCAAATTATTGATATTTGAATGACTGATGTAATAGTAAAACTTACTCTAAAGGTTTCTCCTTTAATCACCAGTAACATCATATGAGAAATTACTGCAATTATCAGTGATTTTTTAAAACTTAATTTATTCATAATAGACACACAGTCTCAAGGGGAAAAATATTAACATTTAAAAAGGGGTATAGTAACAAAGGCCTGAGTAAATAATGGACACAAGAGTGGGCTTGTTTTCATTCTCCTGATATGAGAAGTAGATTATATGGACCATGTCTTAATGTTCAACAAACTACTGGGATAAAAAAGGATGCCTTTAACAATGCTTGGTTTACTACAGCCATATTAAAGGTAGAAGGAAAAATACTTATAACTCACAGAGAGACTTGTGTTTTCACGAGTAGAGAAATGAGGATATAAAGTGAGGTCATGTTTGGGTGGGGTTGATTTGCCATGGGGCTATTGTGACAGACTGTGAGATCAATATTGTTGCCTGGCAACCCAAGTGGGATTCTCTCTGCCCAGATCATGGGACAAAGAAGCAGGGAGCAGCTGAGATACAGTGTTTTCTTAGGACACTTTATTATCCAAAATATGTGTACCATACAACCTTTATTGTGCACAAAGTGGGAGGTGATTTTAATCAGGCCATGGCAAAATCCTTTGAAATTACCCTTGCACCTGGCACTAGTACTTAATAAAGGGTACCTAATCCCACTGAATACTGCCTGAGCAAGAGATGTTCAGAGCCTTTTCTGGGTGGATGTTCCACTAACTAAGAAGTAAACCATGGAATAAGAAATAAAAGGCTCAGAGTTATCTTCCAGGGTAACAGTTGTTCTATTGTTACCTTCTTTCTACAAGGTTTTAAGCCATTTCTTTTAGTAGATTGAGATTGCAGTGGGAGTTGTGTTTCTCTGAGACAGGTGCCCAACTTAACCTATCTGATGCACTGTTAAACCCTAGATGAATGGGGACAGTACCACCTATGAAAGGTGAGGGCCTTGTGTGTCAGTTTTGGACTTGGGGTCTGAAGATAGGTGAGGTTTCTGCCACATTGTTCAAGCTAGGATGTTATTTTTACTTATTGAGAAGTCTCAGTCTCTGGCTCTAGGCCAATGTTCACAATATTTATTGTGATGCTTCTGGACCCTCTTACTGCTAATAATGGGGTTACATTAATTTTTCAATATTTATAGTTACTGTAAATTGTGGAGGTGCCATTGACACTAGAAGAGTGACTCTGGTCTTGGAATCAAGTGAGTAAACCTATGTTTATTCTATGGAAATTCTATGCTGAAACTGAGTTGTCTGAGTAATACACTCAGGTTTATTTTTCTTTGACTTCATGTGAGAGATTGCAAGTAATGGAGTCTGCATTCTCCAGGACATCCAAGGTGATTTAAGATCTGTGGACCTGGTGGACAGTGTACATTCCCAGAGCATGCAGGGCTCTTGAATTCTTGACCAAACAGAAAGAGAAAAACAGTCTTACAGTTATAATAGTTGTTGTATTTAGCAGGAAAACAAAAATTATCACCCGAGGAGTCTACAAATGGAGCTTAGGTAAGAACAGAACTTGCCTGGGCTTTCTTTCTTCACACTTGATAGAAAATGGAGATACAGCCGGGCAGTGGTGGCACACGCCTTTAATCCCAGCACTCGGGAGGCAGAGCCAGGCGGATCTCTATGAGTTCGAGGCCAGCCTGGGCTACCAAGTGAGTTCCAGGAAAGGCACAAAGCTACACAGAGAAACCCTGTCTCGAAAAAAAAAAAAAAAAAGGAAAATGGAGATACAAATTTACAGAGCCACAGTCAGTGTCCCTAGCTGTTCTTTGGTTCTTTAAACTAAACCATTCCACATTTCAAGAGAACCCAACATATCCAGGTTGTTCTTCTCTCTTCCCATGAAGTTGAAAGAATACTGGTATTTCTCCTAGTGTTTGTTTTTGTTTGGCCATTGAGATTATAATATGATTATGTTATGTCCCCTTGATTTGTGGACTCACAAACATCCCATTTATGTTTTTATGTTCTATCCATTTGATAAAATTTTAACAATATGAATACCCAAACAGGAGCTAAATAATCCAACAATTGCTATGCCAATTTGCATGAGAGAAAACCCAGGAGACCACAGTCCTACATAACAATCTAGCAGAAACTCAGGGATGTTGGGCATGGGAGAAATTGTCTTTCCAATGGAATAGGAAAATATGTTACCTGATATAGTTCTTTTTTTTTAGATTGCATTACACTATATTAAAATCCTCTTTCTATGTGTGAACAATACCACATATATTACTTTGTTTACACATTCAGGGCTTCTTTTATCAGTAATTTTTTAAATACAATCTAAATCATTTATAAGCATATACATTTCTAATATCATAAATATTATCTTCTCAGTTATCTGTTCTAGCTGCCTTTCCTTTCTCCTTCCGTGACTCTTCTTTCCTACCTACTTTCCCTCATCCACTTTTCATCCATTATCTGTTATTATTACTCACTATACTCATATTCAATTTATTTTCCTTTTCATATTTTTCTTTCTTTTTACTTTATTTTTTCCTTCCTTCCTTTATTCTTTCATTCTTCCTTCCCTCTTTTCTTCCTTTCTTTCATTTTTCTTCTATGAAATGTTCTTCTTTACAAGAGCTGAAGATTTAGTTCACAGACTAACCTCATGTCAGGAAAAATTACTACAAGTGAAACTCATACACATTATTAATAGAAGATGGTGGAAAAATTGTAGCTTGCTTTGCTTGCTGGCATCTGGTTTTGCTAGTGGATTTGGAGTATCAATGAGCAGAAGGCAGTGTCTTTTCTCTGGGTGAACATTATTAGTAGATGTCTATGCTATAATGGAATGTTGTTTCAAACCAGTGAAATTAGAATAGCTTCCTTTGTCCACTTTTCCTTGCCTTTGTGGCTTACCAGCAAAGATGCACCTTGAAAGGACTGATTCTTTTTAACTTTGATGGCATTATACACCAACATGCTAAAAATTCCATACGGGTCTTACAGGGTAAAAATTTAAAAAGTCTTCCATCCATGCCCTTCCATACATAGAGATACTGTCTATTTAATATATTTTATGATCACAGGTGCAATAATGAGGAGCTTAAGGCCTACTTATAATCTAAGATTGGTTTGAACTCAGAGAGCCCATGAATTGGGAAAGAAGATAACATTCTGTATACTATAGAAATATTTATTCTTGTGAGAGAACAGGTAAGACTGTTGGCTCAAAAGCTTAAAATTAGATTCTCAGAGATTTGAATTATATAACAAGCTGCTTTTCATACCTTACAGCTTGCCCTCATGAATAAAGAAGATTTGTCAGCAACAAAAGTGATTCCTAGACCTAGTTTAGTAAAGAGTGAGGATCTCATGTCTCCAGTCATGATGTAAAGCAAAGGATAACCAGACTACAACCCACAGCTCCAGAGAAGCTATCTAAGAAGAAGGACCCTAAGAGAGACACATAGATAGTCCTGCAAAGAAGAAATAGATGAGATCTACATGCGCAAACTGGTATTAATGGGGTAATGGAGGGCAAGGAATGGGGAATGAGAACACAGGGGAATGGGATGGTCAAGCTGGAAAGGGACAGAGTGGGAGAGCAAGGAAAAAGATACTATGATAAATGAAGACATCATGGGAATATGGAAAAACAGGGTGTTAGGTAAGTTCTCAGGAATCCACAAGGATGATCTCACCTTAGAGTACTGGCAATAGTCAAGAAAGTGCCTGAGCTGGCCTACTTAGGGACTGGATGGTTAAATACCCTAACAATCATCATAGAACCTTCATCCAGTGACTCATGGAAGCAGATCAACAGATCCAGAGCCAGGTGCCAGGCCAATTTCCAGGTGTCCTATTTATGAGAGAGACAAGGAATTCTATGACTATGATGGAAAAAAGTACAGAGACAACTAGCCAAAGTAGTGTAAATGCATGAATGGTGGTCCAAAAGCTGAGGAGACGCCATGGTACTGGACTAGGCCCTCTTGATAGGTGAGATGGTTGTTTAGCATGAATTGTTTAGGGGCCACCCAGGCAGTGGGATCAGGACCTGTCCCTAGTGCATTAGCCAGCTTTTTAGAGCCTAGTTCTTATGGTGACACACTTTGAGAAGCCATGGTGTAGGGAGGAGGGGCTTGGACTTGCTTCAACTGAATATACTAGGCTCTGCTGACTCCCCATGGGAGACCTTGCCTTGGAGGAGGAAGGAATGGGGTTGGGTTGGTTTGAAGGCTGGGAGGTGGGAGAAGGGAGGACAGGGAAATCTGTGGTTGGTATGTAAAATGAATAGAAAAATCTCTCTATAATATAAAAAAGAAAACTAAAAAAAATCTTAGTGTCATTACATTATCTGGCATCTCTGGAAAATTCCCTTACACGGCAATATTTCAATATGATGTGCCAAATGAATAACTGATGGGGAAAGGAAGATGCTCAGAACTTCAAATACATATATATATATATATATATATATAAAATGAAGCTATGATATAAGATAAACAACTGATTGCTGATTATCCTACTTTATTACATTTCTACCACACACATGAAAATATCTCTTTGAATACACACATAAAGTATTTAATGTTTCTGCTGTGGGATGTTCTGTATGGCAAATGAGTTGCTGATTATTCAATAAATAAAACACTGATTGGCCATTGGCTAGGCAAAAAGTGTAGGCGGGACAAGGAGGAGAATAAAGCTGGGAAGTGGAAGGCTGAGTCAGAGAGACACTGTCAGCTGCCACAATGACAAACAGCATGTGAAGATGCCAGTAAGCCACGAGCCACGTGGCAAGGTATAGATTTATAGAAATGGATTAATTTAAGCTGAAAGAACAGTTAGCAAGAAGCCTGCCACAGCCATACAGTTTGTAACCAATTTAAGTCTCTGTGTTTATTTGGTCAGGTCTGAGCGGCTGTGGCACTGGTGGGTGAGAGAGATTTGTCCTGACTGTGGGCCAGGCAGAAAAACTTTAGCTACAAATGGCATCCAACGTGGTGGCAAGAGTTTCCACCTAAAACCTGAGAAAAGATTCTAAAATGGAGCTAAAAACAGTTTCTATTTGTCTCTCTCAAATGAGCCCCAGCTGCCAGTTTGAGCTACTGGTGGGTTCCTAGCGTGCATGCTCGACCTGCAGCATGGCAGGAACAAGGTCTCTGCAAGTGGCACATTAAGCTGCACGGTGGATTTAGACTTTGCTAGTACAAAACAAAAAAAAAGAGGTTTCTGGGCTACATGCTGCTTGGATAAATCATAGACCCACAATAACTCCCAGAGCTGGCGGTAAACTACCACCGCCATGTTGGGATGCTGAGGTGGGCTGAGCCAGCAGCCACAGCTGCTGCAGGTTAAAGCAATGGATTCACAATAGGACAGATTCAGATGTAATAGTTTACAATGTGTGTAAAAGATACGTAGGCTTGAAAGAGACAAAAAAGGTGATATATACAGTCAGTGAAACAAATACATAGTTTTAAAAAATAAAGTCTTTAAAGAGACAGTAAAATTAATATAAAAAATATAAGCCACATAAAGATGAATATTACACAGAGAATCTAGATTGTGTTGTCTTTGGGATTCTTAACTTCAGAGAGATATTTGATTGTAAAGGAAGCTGAGTTAAACCAATATGCATACTTTAAAGATATCTTGACTTCAAAATTTGGATGTAATGATATCTTGCTTTGGAAAGGAGACTCTGCTTTTGTTCCCACAGAAAGCCAAAAGCTGTGGATTTGTTCCAGATTAAGATACATCAGGTTTGACCAGCCAAGACCCCCTGAAAGGTCTCCGATGACACCAGGGCCCAGATGATCCAACATCCAGAATGGTTTGAAGGCAACTGGCTCAGACAATACAGCCTCATGGACTATTCCATAATCCTAAAATTTTCTTTGTGTCCTCATAAGATACAGTGCCCCCCTCCAGCAGGAAGTAGTAGGAGAAGCTACGCCCAAATTCCCAAATTATATGTAATTTTACTTTGTTAAGGTTAAAACCTTCCTTTTGAAAAAAAAAAAAAACAAAGGGGAAGTGCTGTGGGATGTTCTGTATGGCAAATGTGTTGCTAATTAGTCAATAAATAAAACACTGATTGGCCATTGGCTAGGCAGAAAGTGTAGGCGGGACAAGGAGGAGAATACAGCTGGGAAGTGGAAGGCTGAGTCAGAGCGACACTGCCAGCCTCCATGATGACAAACAGCATGTGAAGATTCCGGTAAGCCACGAGCCATGTGGCGAGGTATAAATTAATACAAATGGATTAATTTAAGCAGTAAGAACAGTTAGCAAGAAGCCTGCCATGGCCATACAGTTTGTAACCAATATAAGTCTCTGTGTTTACTTGGTCGGGTCTGAGGCTGTGAGACTGGCAGGTGAGAGAGATTTGTCCTGACTGTGGGCCAGGCAGGAAAACTCGAGCTACATGTCTCTAGTAGTTGTGTGTGCTGTGCTATGAGTGTTGCTGTTGCAAGCTGAGCAAAGGGCATGGCCCAGCTGGAGAACCACAATATGATGAGTGAGGGGTTGCTGTCCCCAGACTGGGAGGAGTTCTCAGTTGAGAAATGGGAGTCAGTGTGTCAGATCCTTCCCTTGCTGGGTGGGAGAAAGTGGTCAGATGCAGAGTTCTGCTTGTTCTTGTCCTGCATTGTCTAGCATGGTGCCGTACTTCCTGCCTGCTCCAGTGTGGATCTTCGTGGTCCTGCAAAGTTTTTGCAATTGTTGGGATTGGCTGGCAGCCTTTGAATAACTTCACTCTGTTGGCTGCGTCTGTGCAGAACACTGAGAGCAGGACTGTGCTTTGAAATGTCCTTGTTGATATCACTGTGAAATGCCAGCACCATGTGTGTGTTGTTTCTATGGAACATAGATTTCCAAACTCAAAGAGAACTGGTCCATCCCTTATCTTCCAGAAGTTCTACACTTTTAACATTTAACATTAAGATTTAAATTCCAAGTGGAATTAATTTTAGGAGCTTGTAAACAGTATTTCCTGATTAAAGTTGCACTCCAATGCTCAACTGTGATGTAGAAGAGTAAAAATGATGGTAATAGAACTGATGGTACATGGTTTCACAGTTCTTAGTGTGGAACCAAAATAAGACCAAAATACTTCAACCCAAAACTAAAGGCCTAAGACTGCTCCTTTTTAGCTACAGGGCATAAGTTAATGGAATAGGCCAGAAGTTACTGAAACCAGTCAGTTCAGATTCCAGAAATCAAGAATTGTAAAAGTACAGAGCCACAAGGTAGTCAGGAGGTAAAGGCTGCTGGAGTATGGAATGTCCTCTCCCTGGCCCCCTAGGCAACTGCTAGACCATAGAATGTCCCAACCCTAGTTTCTATAGTGACTGTGTAATCACCAGATGCCCCCATCTGGGGGCAGCCAATGAGAAATGGTGGCAGGCAACCACTCCCTTAGAAGTAATTTCTAGAAGTCCCTAGAAGCGAGCCAATCAGAATTGTACCCATACTAGCACCCCTAAATGATGCAACCTTGTGATTTTTCCCTTTAAAAGCGGAGTTTGCAGATAAGTGGGCAGTTCTTCCAGCCTCCACTGCATTGGATCTGTTGGACGAAGTCCCTGCCTAGGCTTTGTATTGCATTTGGATATCCCGAAATTAAACCTTGCTTTTGCATTCCGGCTTACTCATCCTTGGTGGTCTCTCTGGGGGTCACGATCTGGGCACAACACTTAGGAGACATTAATTCACAAAATGGAATTTAAGTAAGATAGGGTTGCATCACAAATACCCCAAAGATAAGTAGTATGGTAACCATGCTGATGAGAAATTACTAGGAAAAGATGTAAAAGTTTGTTCCTCAGGATTAACCTGCTACATTCCTTAACATGGGCGACAACCCTTGTTTATAACCAGTAGAAAGGCCCATCCTTCCACTAAAAACCGGGTCTCTAACAAGCTGTTCAAGAGACCATTACAAGGTCACAACCAACATTAAGTCCTGGTATGCCATGGAGGTTTATTAATTATTGAACAGGGAGTCTCCAGTCTTTTTGAAAAGCAGTTTTGAGTCAAGTTCTCCTACATTGGTTGAGGTGGACTTGAACCCTGTCTGTAGCCCCACATAGCATTGCCTTTGTTATCCCCTGACTAATCACCCTAAATTCTATATTACATGTCTGCACCACCACAAGGTTCTAAAATTACCAGTTTGAGTCACATAGTGAATTGTCCACTAGACAACAAGGAAAGGAAATGTGTGTGAAAAATGGCTTCTTCAGACCAGAAAAGGAAGAAGAGTGGAAATGGCCTGCAGAGAGGTAGTGATGCCTGTAGACAGGAGAACAGGCCACTGTGTACACAGCAGTGGGCACTAGACTAGGCAATAGCTTGATCACAGATTGAAGTTGAGTCTAGTGAGCTGAATGGGTCTCCATTACAAAGAAGGGATGATGGAGCATGGTGAATGACTTACTCTATAATTTCCCTGCATGTATTAATTTCTCCCATGTGAATGAAGATGGACACTATTGTGTGGTGTACAGTTTATGGAGGATAGCTTGGACTGTTAAGTATTCAGTTTCCAAATAGCGAACTCTCCTATGGAGATATGTGCAATCCTTACTGATACAGTTAAGTCAGCTGAGATATTTGAGATACAGGCCTTTGGCCGTAATTCCATGTGTTAGCTTACAACACTCAGTTGCTACCATTTTACATGTGACAAAGTCATTCAGTCTCTTATAAATGGTATTCACTCTACTATGGGGGTGCCTACTCTGATTCAAAGTCAGTATAGCTACATATGCTTTCAATCACTTTTGTTACTTTAAAATATCTATTATTGGTATCACTTGTAATATTCATTTTCTTTTAATGCATTACTGATCATTTTTTCTATGTTTCCCAGTTTAAGAATTTTATTCCATTTTTTTCCTTAACTGGTTTGTTTATGTATTTATTTATGTCAGTTTATAGCAGTGCTTCTCATTCTTAGAGGTCATGGTTCCCTTTGGGGGATCAAATAACCCTATCACAGGACAGGTCTAAGACTGTCAGAAAGTGCACATATTTATATTTTAATTCTAAGAGGAAAAATATAGTTATGAAGTAGCAGTGAAAATAATTTTATAGTTTAGGTGTCACCACATCATGAGAAACTGTATTAAAGAGTCACAGCATTAGGAGGGTTGTGAACCCTTGGTTCAGGTCAAAATCTCTTGTAGCTCAGGCTTGCCTCACATTATGTAATTGAGAATTTGCTTTGAACACCTAATCCTGCCTCTGTCTTCCAGTGCTGGAAAGCAAGTCCTGCAACTCCTTCCAATATGAGCCTTGACTGATCTGTGGGAAGGAAAAATAGACCAGTGAATAAGTATCCTCCAACTTCTCTAGATTTTATTTTGCATATACAAATGAGGATGAACTTGTATAAGAATTGAGATCACTGGTCAACTATAAAGCACGTGTAGTCACAGCAGAGAGAGAGATGAGGAAGAAAGAGTGTGAAAACTTTCCTGCTGTGATAGTAGTTGACATTAGCAATGAGTAGTGAGGTTATCAATGTTACAAGATCAATAAATGTTCTGACTGGCCATTTCATGGGTCCACAGACCAGGCAATCAAGAATCTGGATACCAAAGAACTGAAATTTTGTAAAACCAAATTAGAGTATTTACACCATTTGAACCTAAGAAGTAGAACTGGATAGAATGGTGTGGCCCTGCCTAACATGACTGTGTTTTCTAGGTTTAAGATGTGTACACCAAGAGAAATGGTGTGAGTAGTACTTGGTGTCCTCTAATACAAATCCCTGGTCTCTGGAGCACATGGCCATAAAGCCTGTTTCAATTTTTTAACAAAATTATTTGGGATTATATTTACATTATTATCACAATGTCTTCCTGTTGTGCCAAGATCCTGACCCCCAGAGAGACCACCAAAGATGTGCATGCCAGAATGCAAAAGCAAGGTTTAATTCTGGATATACAAGCCTAAGCAGGGACTTCGTCCAATATAGTCAACGCAGTGGAGGCTGGAGGAAGTGCCTGCCTGTCTGCAAGCTCAGTTTTTAAAGGCAAAAGCCACAAGGTTACATCATTTAGAGGTGCTAGTACGGGTACAATTCTGATTGTTTCTCTTCTAGGAGCTTTCTAGAAGTCATGGGTTAATCTTACTTCTAAGGGAGTGGTTACCCGCCACCATTCCTCATTGGCTGCCCTCAGGTAGGGACATTTCTGTGGTCAGTTACCCTGGAAACCAGGGAGAGGACAATCCATAGTCCAGCAGTCATTACCTCATGACTACGTTGTGACTCTGTACTATTACACTTCCTGGTTTCTGGAATCTGGACTGACTTGTTTCAGTAACTATTGGCCTATTCCTAGAAGGAGAAATCTTAGGCCTTAGTTTTTGGGTGAAAGCATTTTGGTCTTATTTATAAGATGGATCATTTTGGTCTCACATTCCCTGCTTTCATACCCTCCCATAGACCCTTCATTGTGTTCTAATCCATGGCTTCTTTTTGTTTAAGAACAGTTACTGTTTGAATGTGACCTGTATTTGGTTGCAGGATTTCCCAGTTGTGAAGCAACAGTTTGGTTGCACTGGACTTTGATTAGGTAATGAACAGTGCACCCATAGAAGCATGTGCCTTCGAAGAAAAACAGGAAGTGCTCTAGAGATTAGAGAATTTTACTAAAATACCAAATCTTCTGGTTAGTGTCCTATCCAATCAAGTGTGGAAGGACCCACCTGGGAGGGTTTATTTTCTCTCTGAGGCCTTTGAAATCTGCTCACCCAGTAGGGAAACTGCTAATATCCTGAAGCCCAGGTGAAGTCTCTGATGAGGGACTCTGGGGAGTGTTAGCAATTAGGAACACCAGTAGGAGGTAACTTCCAGTTTCTTTCCAGGATTCTCCTCTTGTTCTGCTTTAGGGATCTGTAAGGAAGTCCACAAGCCCATGCTGTGGTGAGTGTAGCACGTTCAGTGCAGGTCTGTTGAGCTTTCTTTTCTGCTGGGACTAGGATGAACCATGATCCAGACTGTGGTTTTGTTGGTCCTTGTGTTAACCTCGGCACTAGTGCTTGTCCTCTGAGCCTTCCTGTGTATGGAGTTCTTGAGTATGTAAGTATGTAGAGACTCTGCAGCCCTGCATGGAAAGATAGGATGCTTGTAATATCACTGTCCAGTATGTGCCCATGGCCCAGTTTTTAGTGTGTGGTGTATAGCAATAATGCCTGCACTGCCACCACCCTTTCTCCATGTTCTAGCCAGAGGCTGTGGATCAAAAAACAGAGACAAGAGACAGCAGGTGATTCACCTCAGCAGAATGCCAAATGTCATTTATTGAAGGAGGAAGGAAACCTTAAATACAGTCTTACAGCACAATGGGAGAACCCCAGAAGGCAGAAGTTCCCTACTGATGTTTACAATCTTGCATCTAAGCTCTTAACACCCAATATGCAGGATACACAAACAAGGAACTTCCCTTAAGCATTGAGGAGGGTGGAAACTGGCAGGGAATTAGCATAGGGAGGACATCAAGGTCAAGGTCAGCAAGGAAGGCTGCAGAAATTTCGCAGTTGTGCATTGTGTTGTGTGGGTGGATAGGGCAGAATCCACATCTTGTGCCATAATCCATGTGACAGGAATCATTCATAACTAATAAGAAGTCTTTGTGTCATGATTTGAGAGCTGGTTGGTGGTCTAAATGAAAGCCTGCTACAGATCCCCACTCACTCTTTCTCATAGAGGGTTTCTCTTCAGATATTACTATTGCATATGTATTTGTATGTCTATATTCATAAATAAATATGAGCTGCTGAGTCCATTTGGTATTTTTTCTATTTATATAATTTTAGTGCAGTCCACTTTGTTTTGGATATCCAACTATATCTCATCCCTGGGAAATACAATTCTGCCTCTCAATAGTCACTAGTTTCCCATAGTTCTTGGTCTAGGGAGATGGTTCATTAGATCTCTTCAAACCTTCTATGTTACTATGTCTATTGGCCATGTTTTCTCTTCCACATGAGATCTTCTTGCAGGGCTCAGGGTCTGTCTACTTTGTCAGCTTTGGCTTTGTGTTCCCAGCTCCTGTATGAATGCAGGTCTGGAGTAGGTCTCCTCTTCCTGAGCCCTGTGTTTGTAGTGGATGGGCTGCCCTGTTGTCTCTTCTGGCCTTGATCTTAGAGCAGCTCTCCAGTTTAGCTGCCAAGCACTCCCCATTCTGCTACTTACCAAAAAACTAATGTCACCACAGGATTCCCATATCCTCTCAGTCAGGCAAAAAATAGTGTCTGGAAGGTTATTTCCAGGGAGGAGGAATGTCTGTGAGCATGTTTTTTGGGTGTGTCTGTGAGGGACTTGCCTGGGGGATGCATCTGGAGATTGCAGTGAGGAGAGGACTAGAGGAATTTCTGTTGAGATCGTCTCAGGGATAAGATGTGTTTAGTAGGTGATTTGTGGGCTTGGCCCAGGGAAGTAGGAATGCAGGGCTGTAAAAGTTCACAGGCCATGTGCACCAACACTGCTCTTCTCTTGCCTATCTCAAATATCTATGGAACCAAAGGAGGTGTTCATGGAGTGTCATGTGGCCTGATAATTTGAAGTCCTGGAAACCCCTGAACCTGAATCTAGCTGGACAAGCATCCAACCTAGGCTGATGATGAAACCAACAGATGTGAAGTTCCCTATTGTGCTTTTGTAGTTGCTAGGAGTAGCTGGGTGCTGGGAACAATGCAAGAACTACTTGCCATGGTCATAGAGGTGAGAACCTGATGCAGGAAAAGTGAGACAGAAATCCATCTACATTTTTAAAGCATCTTCCTGCCACCAGGTTGTCTTCTGATTCTTTAGTCTATAAGCCAATCTCCAGAGCCTTGTTTGAGTCCATATGCCTTCCAAATACTTCTTGGTTGCTCAGCTGCCATACTTAGCTTTCCAGGAGCCTCCATTGTCTCTGAGACTTCAGATACTGCTAGAGTCTTGGAAGTTCCTGAGACAGCATGGGTGATCCCCATTGGTGAGCTCCTTGGTAAAACTGGAAATGTTATAAGGCAAATAATCTCATTACTGTTATTTTGTAATCAGTGTGTTAAAGCCTTTGCATATCATAGTAATCTTTAAAGGTATAAAAGAACACATACTGGGGAGAAACCCTATGAATATAATCAGTGTGCAACACTGTACTCTTCAAAAGCATGAAAGAACACATTCAGGAGAGAAACCTTATGAATGTAATCAGTGTGCTAAAGCCTTTGCACAACACAGTACTCTTCAAAAGCATGAAAGAACACATACTGGTGCAAAACCCTATAAATGTAATCAGTGTGATAAAGCCTTTGCAAAACACAGTACACTTTAAGTACATGAAAGAAGCCAGTCTGGAGAGAAACCCTATGAAAGTAATCAATTTGGTAAAGCCTTTGCAAAACATTGTCAGCTACAAATGCATTTAAGAACACATACTGGAGAGAAACCTTATGAATGTAATCAATGTAGTAAAGCCTTTGCATATTACCAAACTCTTCAAACGCATTAAAGAACACATACTGGACAGAAACTCTGTGAATGTAATCAGTGTGGGAAAGCCTTTGCACAACATGCTCATCTTCAAAGTCATAAAAGAACACATACAGGAGAGAAACCATATGAATGTAAGGAATGTGGTAAAGCCTTTGTACGATTCAGTAGTCTTCAAAGGCACACAAGATCCCATACTGGTGAGAAACCCTATGAATGTAATCAGTGTGGTTAAGCCTTTGCACAACATGGTAATCTTCAAGTACACAAAAGAAGACATACAGGAGAGAAACCCTATGAATGTAGTCAATGTGGTAAAGCCTTTGCACATCACCGAACTCTTCAAATGCATAAAAGAACACATACTGGAGATAAACTCTATGAATGTAATCAATGTGTTAAGTCCTATGCTCATCACAGTACTCTTCAAATACATACAAGAAGACATGCTGGAGCAAAATCCTATGACCATTATTAACGTGGTAAAGCTTTTCATCATCACAGTCATCTTCAAACGCATGAAAGATCACATACTAGAGAGAAACCCCATGAATTTAATCAATGTGGTAAGGTCTTTTCACACACAGTACTCTTCAAATGCATGAAACAACACCTATTGGAGAGAAACCCTATGAATGTAATCTGTGTGATAAAGTCTTTGTATATATCAGTAGTCTTTGAAATCATTAGAAAAAGTCATACTGCAGAGAAACCCTAAAAATATAGTCAGTGTCATACAGTTTTTTTCTTTATACACAAGTAAAGCTTTTTCTGTGCAGTCAATCTCTTAAAGCCTTTGCATATTACAATAGTGTTAGAGTACCTGCAAAAAGTACTGAGGGCTTATTATTATAAAGTATTTGGCACGATCCTTATCCAAAAGACTTGCATTCATTTACACAATGGTGTTCATTCTGTAAAGAACAATTTGACAGTATCAGCAATCTGTTCATGCATCATGATGTCCATTTTTAAAGTGTTTGCCCCTGCAAAACCATGGAATAAATGAATTTATTAGTTTATAAAGCCCTCTGTGTAGGATAAAAGGTCAGCCAAAGAAACATATCTGGAAACTAAAACCAGAGCCAGTGAAAAACATTCAATTTGGCACTGAAGCCAGAGCCAAAGAAATACATTCTACCTCTGACCAACTGACAACAACATCAACCAATCCATGACCAGAGAATCCAACCAATCACTGTGCATGAAACCCTCCCAATCTCAGAGCATGAACTTGAAATCCAACCAATACCTATGCTCAAAATATTTTCACTGGAAATCTCCAACACTATGAAGCCCTGTAGAAGCCCTGTGTCTGTTCAGCTGGCAGCTGCTCTTTTTCACACTGACACAGGCAGCCACTATTCTGGATTCCTCTCCCTATATAAATCTCTTGAATTAGATTTGGGTGAAGATCTTCTTTTGCCAGAGCAGAGCAGAATCTCTGCTGGGAAACTTCCTAGTGGAGTGGAACAGAGAAATAATGGACAACTCTGCAGAAAAATTCTCTTCAGGGAGTGGAGCAGAGCAGCAAAGGACAGATCTGCTGGAAATCTGTCTTAGCTGAGTGTAGCACAGCTAATCTGTAATTGCTCATTTTTGGAGAGGAGCAGGTTTGCCACATCTTTCAAGTAAACTATCCCACACTGGGACAAGCTTTCAGGACTAGCCTAATTTTCTAACAAGTCAGTATTCCTATCTCCTCACAGCTTTAGGTATCCAGCTTCTTTGCAGCTTTTTTTCTGAGAGCTGTAGGTATCCTGGAATCCTTTCCTGCACAGCTTCAGGTAGAGCCTGACACTTCAACAGCCAGGATATCTTTTTCCTTTCAATTGTATATATCCAGGATACTGTCTACTCCCAAATATAGGTGTAGCCTAACTTTTGATACTCAGGGAACTTTTCCTTCCAGAGCTAAACACTTAAACCATGAATTTAAATAATAATGTAGTATTTTTAGATTTTATACTCCTCTTTAATTACATGAAATAACTAATTCAGGTGTCAAACTTTATGGATTTGTATTAGTTCCTTTTCTGTTCTTGTTATGTAATGTCCATGTCAACTTATGAGTTTTTTTTGACCCCAGGGTCAGCATGTAAGTGGCACGGCATCAATTGTCAGACATGGCAGATAAATCGAGAGCTCACATCCTTAGATTGCATCATGAAGCAGAGAGTGGGAACTGAAAATGATGTGTGGATGTAAATTATCAAATCCTACCCCTGATGACATATTTCCTCAGCAGAATAGCATTTCCCAAACCTTCACAAATGATACCACCAACTGAAAAGGATTTCTTTGAATTCAAGTGTACATGCTTGCTTTCTGTTATATGAACCAATTCACAATGAAGAAAATCTTTGTATACCTTTAATTGTCTCAATATCTGTGCTACAGCAATGCATGCTTACAAATGAAAAAATTTCATCAATGAAAAATTGTTTTTTTAAAGAGTTGTTTTAGTTTTAATTATGTGATGTTAGTACATGTTTTTTTGGGATATATGAATTTGAATACTAGTTTCTGAAAATGTTAGGCTTTTGGATCTTCTTGTAGCAAGAACTGAAGGAAATTGTCAAAATCAGGTCTTATTTCTGGGAATAAACTTTCCTTAACTGCCCAACCATGTCTCTAGTTGTGAAAATATTTTAAAGCCTATTTATAACACATTAAAGTCAGGAAATAGGGACAAACTTATACAAGAGAAAAAAATTATTCATGTAAACAACTTGGTACAGATTTTAGAAATCACAGTTGTCTTCAGCTTAAAAAAAATCTTACATCATTTTCCTTGCAGTATAGCCTTGAAGGAAGTAAATTAGTTACTATGTTTAGTCAAGACTGATGGGGGAGATCAATGCATTTTCATTTCTATTTTGAAACATTTGAGGTAGATAGCAAGGTGCAGTATATGTGGGGCAAATTCATTTAGTTAAATTTGTTTTTGTGGTCTTTATATTTCTTCTGTGGCTTTTGATCATCTTCCTTTGAGTTTTTACTTAGTGATATGTATTTTTATGCTATAATACATAGAATGGGAACCCATCATCTTACTAGTCTATTGTTTATTTAAATATGAGGCAGTGTAGAATCATACTTTCTGAGTAAGAGTGTCTGTAAAAAAAGTGGTGGGGTGTGGTGTTTGGTTTTGATTTCATGTATTCACAAATCCTCTTGAGATTTTGTTGTTTATGTTAAGCCTGGCATGGATTTCAGGAATGCTTCAAGGATACATTTGAACTCATGATCCTCATGTGTCTAATTCCAGAGTACAACACCAAGAGTAGATAATCTATGCCCAATGTGTGCTGTTTTGTCAACCCAACAATGTTAATTTTAAAATGCTTAATAGAAAAGAATACAAGAAACATTAAACACTTTATATGTGCATTCAAAGTGGTATTTTCACGTGTCTGGTAGAAATGTAATAAAGTAGGATAATCAGCAGTCAATTGTGTTTCTTATATCATAGCTTGACGATTTCTTTCTGTATATATAATTTGAAGTTCCATGCATCTTCCTTTCCCCATCACTTATCCATTTGACACTTCACATTGAAGTATTGCCCTGTAAGGGAATTATCCCAAGATGGTAGATAATGTAATGACACTAAGATTTTTCTTTTTATTATTAAGATATTTCTCTTCATTTTACATACCAACCACAGATATTCATGTCTTCCCTTCTCCCACCTCCCAGCCTTCAATCCAACCCACCACCCCAATCCCACCTCCTCCAAGGCAAGGTCTCCCATGGGGAGTTAGCAGAGCCTGTTACATTCAGTTGAGATAGGTCCAAGCCCCTTCTGGCTGCACCAAGGTTGCACAAAGTGTCTCACTGTAGGCACTAGGCTCCAAAATGCCAGCTTATGCACTAAGAACAGGTCCCAATCCCACGGCCTGAGAGCCCCCTAAACAATTCAAGCTAATCAACTGTCTCAACTATCCAGAGGGCCTAGTCCAGTACCATGGGGGCTCCTTAGCTATTGGTCCCCAGTTCATGTTTTCCACAAGTTTGTCTAGTTTTCTCTGTACTTTTTCCCAGCATCGTCTCAATGTCCCTTGCTCATAGAATTTCTCTTCTCTCTCATCAATTGGACATATGGAGCTTTTCCTGGCACCTGGCAGTCCATCTGTGCATCTGCTTCCATGAGTCACTTGATGAAGTTTCTATGATGATTGTTAGCATATTTAACCATTCAAACACTGAGTAGGCCAGCTCAGGCACCCTCTTGACTATTGCCAGTACTCTAAGGTGAGGTCATCCTTGTGGGTTCCTGAGAACTTTCCTTGCACCCTGTTTCTCCTTATTCCCATGATGTCTTCATGTATCATAGTATCTCTTTCCTTGCTCTCCCACTCTGTCTCTGTTTCAGCTTGACCATCCCATTCCCCTGTATTCTCATTCACCACTCCTTGTCCTCCATTACCCCCCTCACTACCAGTTTGCTCATGTAGATCTCATCTATTTCTTCTTTGGTGGACTATCTATGTGTCTCTCTTAGGGTACTCCTTTTTAGCTAGCTTCTCTGGCGTTATGAGTTGTGGTCTGGTTATCCTTTGCTTTACATCATATATGGAGACATGAGATCCTTCCTCTTTACCAAACTAAGTCTAGGAATCCCTTTTGTTGCTGACAAATCTTCTTTATTCATGAGGGCAAGCTGTAAGGTATAAAAGGGAGCTTGTTATGTATTTCAAATCTCTGAGTATCTGATTTCTACATTTTGAGCCAAGAGTCTCACCTTTTCTCTCAAAAGAATAAATAATTACCCTGAGAAGGGTAGATTTGTCTCTTTTCTGATCACTGGACTATAACCTGCTATAACTTCAGCTGCTCTTGAACCATGTGGTTTTATGTGGCTTTCACCAAAACCCAATTTTGTTAATATTTTAAACTTGGATAATGCTAACAGTAGATATGGCATCCTATACCTACTACATGCAAAAATCACTCTGTGATGTCTTCAGAATCTTTTGAAGACTGACTTCTTCTCTAGAGTATATAGAATGTTTTCTTCTTTGCCAATTCATGGGTTTTCTGAATTCAAACCCTATCTTAGATTATAAGTAGGCCTTATTATGCTCCCCATTATTGTACCTGCGATCATACAGTATCTTAAATAGACAATATCAATATGTATGGAAGAGCGTGGAAGAAAGATTTTTAAACTTTGACCTTGAACAATATGTATGAGATTTTTAACATGTTAGTGTGTAATGTCATCCAAGTTAAAAATGAGTCAATGATTTCAAGGTGAATGTTGGCTAGTAAGTCACAAAGGCAAAGGAAACTGGAAAAAAGGAAGCTTTTCTTATTTCACAGGTTTGAAATAACATTCCATTACAGCATGGAAGTCTCCTGATAGTGTTCACACAGAGAAAAGACACTGCATTCTGCTCATTGATACTACAAATCCACTACCCAAAGAGATGCCTGCAAGCAAAGCAAGGTACAATTTTTTACCATCTCCTATTAATTATGTATATGCGGTTCACTTGTAGTATTTTTTTCTGACATGAGCTTGGTCTGTGAACTAAATCATCAGCTCTTGTAAAGAAGGACATTACATAGAAGAAAAATGAAAGAAAGGAAGGAAGAATAAAAGAATAAATGATGGAAGGAAGAACACAAGTAAAGAAGAAAGAAAAATATGTAAAGGAAAATAAAATGTATATGAGTATAGTGCATAATAATAAAAGATAAAGGATGAAAGGTGGATGAGGGAAAGTAGGTAGGAAAGAAAAATCAAGGAAGGAGAAAGGAAAGGAAGCTAGAAGAGATAACTGAGAAGATAATATTTATGATATTAGAAATTTTTGTGCTTATAAATGATTTAGAGTTTGTAAAAAAATTACTGATAAAAGAATCCTTTAATGTGTAAACAAAGGAATATACGTGGTATTGTTTATGCTTAGGAAGAATATTTTAATATAGTATAATGCAATCTAAAAAAAAGAACAATATCAGTTAACATATTGTCCTATTCCATTGGGAAGAAAATTTCTCCCATGCTCAACATCCCTGAGTTTCTGCTAGATTATTATGTAGGACTGTCGCCTCCTGGTTTTCTTCTCATGCAAATTGGCATAGCAATTGCCAATTTGTTGGATTATTTAGCTCCTGTTTGGGTATTCATATTGTTAAATTTTTATCAAATGCATAGAACAATAAACATAAATGGGATGTTTGTGAGTTCACAAATCAAGAGGAAATAACATAATCACATTATAATCTCAATAGTAAATAAAAACAAACACTAGGAGGAATACCAGTATTCCTTCAACTTCATGGGAAGAGAGAACAAAAACCTGGATATGTTGGGTTCTCTGGAAATTTGGAATGGTGTAGCAATAATGCACATGCTACCACCACCCATTCACCATGTCTGAGTGAGGGGCTGTGGATCAAAAAACAGACACAAAGACAGCAGGTAATTCGCCTGAGGAGAATGCCAAATGCCCTTTACTGAAAGAGGGAGGAAACCTTAAATACAGGCTTACAGCACAATGGGAGAACCCCAGAGGCAGAAGGTCCCTACTGATGTTTACAATCTTGCATCTAAGCTGTTAATGCCCAATATGCAGGATATTCATCAAGGAACTTCCCTTAAGCATTCAGGAGGGTAGAACCCAGCAGGGAATTAGCATAGGGAGGACATCTGGTCAAGGTCTGCAAGCAGGCAATGGCTTTACACAATATGGGAGGACACCAGGGCCCTACAGAATGGTTTAGTTTAAAGAGCCAAAGAACAGCTAGGGACACTGAGTGTGGCTCTGTAGAATTTGTATCTCCGTTTTCAATCAAGTGTGAAGAAAGAAAGCCCAGGTAACTTTCCTTCTTAACAAAGCACCATGTGTACACTCCTGGGGTGAGCACTCCTGGGGTGATAATTTCTGTTTCCCTGCTAAATACAACAACTTTTGTAACTGTAAGACTGTTTTTCTCTTTTTGTTTGGTCAAGAAATCAAGAGCCCTGCATGCTTTGGGAATGTACACTGTCCACCAGGTCCACAGATCTTAAATCAACTTGGATGTCCTGGAGAATGCAGACTCCATTACTTGCAATCTCTCACATGAAGTCAAAGGAAAAACTGAGTGTATCACTAAGACAATTCGGTTTCAGAATAGAATTTCCATAGAATTAACATAGGTTTACTCACTTGATTCCAAGACCAGAGTCACTCTTCTAGTGTCAATGGCACCTCCACAATTTATAGTAACTATAAATATTGAAAAATTAATGTAACCCCATTATTAGCAGTAAGAGGGTCCAGAAACATCAGAATAAATATTATCAACATTGGTCTCGAGCCAGAGACTGAGACTTCTCAATAAGTAACAATAACATCCTAGCTTGCACAGTGTGGCAGGAACCTCACCTATCTTCAGACCCCAAGTTCAAAAGTGACACACAATGCCTTCAATTTTCATAGCTGGTACTGTCCCCATTCATCTAGGGTTTTAGAGTGTATCAGATAGGTTAAGTTAGGCATCTGTCTCAGAGAAAAGCAACTCCTACTTCTACATCAATGTAGTATAAGAAATGGCTTAAAACCTGGCAGAAAGAAGGTAAAAATAGAATAACTGTTACCCTGGAAGATAATTCTGAGGCTTTTATTTCTTATTCCATAGTTTACTTCTTAGTTAATGGGACATCCACCCAGAAAAGGCTCTGAACATCTATTGCTCAGACAGTATTCAGTGGGATTAGTAATAGTGCCAGGGGCAAGGTTAATGTCCAAGGCTTTGGCCATGGACTGATTGAAATCACTTTTATGGTCCACTTATTTTGGATAATAATGTCTTAAGAAAACACTGCATTTCAGCTGCTCCCTGCTTGTTGGTCCCATGACATGGGCAGAGAGAATCCCACTTGGGTTGCCAGGCAATAATATTGATCTCACAGTCTGTCACAATAGCCACATGGCAAATCAATCCCACCCAATCATGACCTCACTTTATGTCCTCATTTTTCTACTCCTGAAAACACAAGTCTCTCTGTGAGTTGTAAGTATTTTTCCTTCTACCTTTAATATGGCTGTAGTAAACCAAGCATTATTGAAGGCATCATTTTTTATCCCAGTAGATTGTTGAACATTAAGACATGGTCCATATAATCTACTTCTCATATCAGGAAAATGGAAACAACCCCATTCTTGTGTCCATTATTTACTCAGGCCCTTGTTACTTTACCTCTTTTTAATGTTGTTTTTTTCTGCCTGAGGCTGTATGTCTATTATGAATAAATTAAGTTTTTAAAAATCACTGATAATTTCAATAA